>NW_006408699.1:6180646-6215690 GCF_000296735.1 Chrysochloris asiatica
CACAATTAAGTGTCCCGGAATACTCATACTTCACAATGTTGTCCATAGCTTGTCATGATCCACATAATTGAAAGCCTTTGTGTAGTCAATAAAGCACAAGTAAACATCTTTCTGATATTCTCTGCTTTCAGCCAAGATCCATCGGACATCAGCAATGATAGCCCTTGTTCCAGAGCCTCTTCTGAATCTGGCTTAAGCCGCTGGAAGTTCTCTGTCAATGTATGCTTGCAGCCATTTCTATATTACCTTTAGTAAAACTTTACTAGCATGGGATATCAAAGATATTGTCAATGATTTCCCCATTCTGTTGCCTAGAGAATCCTTTAATAATGAAAGTCGTGACTTGCAGTTTTTCTTCAGTTCCCCCAGCTTGAGAAATGCTTAGAGTGTTCTTCTCTTGGGTTTTCTGACTCCGTATCTTTGCACATTTCACTGTAATATTTGGCACTGTGGGTTAATGCACCAGACTGCAAAGCCATTTGAACTGCAAGGTCGGTGGTTCAAGCTCACCAGCTGCTCCTCGGAAATCCTATACAGGGTCGCTATGGGTCGGAACCAATTCAAAGGCACTTCACAACAACAACAAGAAGTTTATGATTCTAGCAGCTTCTATATCAGGTAATTGGATCTTGGCTGTGTCTCTCTGTATGAGTTTGATTCTGTAGATTTAGGGGTAGTGTTTTCCACTCAAACTTCAGTGTTCTAGGGTCCAATCAAAGTCAACAAGTTTTATTTTGTCCAGTTTTTTCTTGCTGTAAGGATCAGAGTGATTATTGCCCACTTTTTTTGCATATTGGAGCTAAAATTTTAAGTCCTCAGTTTTTCTGTGTTAAACATTTTAGATTGTCAGTCTAGATAAAAATGTAGAACATGTGGTTAACAAGTCTGAGGATAAATTAAAACCAAGATACACAATGACTATTGTTTCAGATTTACAAGATGGACATGCAGGAACAAAGCATGAACTTAACCAAATTCAGTTCCTGCCCTTGGGCTCAAAATACACATATCTCAAGGATAGAAAATGTTAGCTGATCTTTAATGATGCCATTCATGAAAAAAAAATGTGGGTCTCTGAATTATTATCCAGATTACCACGAATCAGTGTGAAGATTAGCCTCCTAAATAATTAAAACATTCGTCTCCCAGTACTTATTGGCATCAAACAAAATAAGGGTCAAACCTTAGCTACACTGGGATAAACCTCTTTCTTTGTTGATGATCTTCATAGAAATTTCAGTGTGCTGAGTTCATTCTGATTTTCCAATGGAACAAAGAGTATACAGCACTAACCAAACTTAGTTGACTGCCATTCTTGTTTTTTAATCTTACTGTGACATTTAATAATTGTAGAGGTATTGGGAAGTTGCATAACCTCTAAGGATTTTAGTTTTCTCATTTACAGTATAAGAATAATAATTCATAATTCATAGTCTTAATGTAAAAATTAAATAAACTTTCTCCTCACTTAACAACTATCTCATTATTTGACTGTGGTACAGTGAAGTATGGCTCTCCCACCTTTAGTCTTTATAACACCAACTAAATGACTGGGTATTGTTGTTAAGTGCCATTGAGTCAGTTCTGACTCATAGCAACTCTCCATAGGGTTTCCTAGGAGCAGGTTGTGGGTTTGAGCCACCGACCTTGCAATTAGCAGTCTGGTGCTTACCCTATAGTACCATACCAGTACTCCATGCAAATAAAGTATGTGGCTCTGGATTTAAAATGAGCCATCCCAAAAGCAGAAATAGGGGAATCTCAGACCATCAAGAAAGAAGAGACACGAGCAGAATGCATCCTTTGGACCTTGATAGTCCTAGGCAGAGACACAGTGGTCATGGTGGTGGCAGTTGTAGCAGTACTAAAGCGAGAGACAGAGTGTCAGGATTCCTGGCCCACTGGTGCAAGTGAAGTTGAGTGTCTTCAAGTAAGAGGCTGGTTTGCAGAATGGGATGACTTGGTCATTTATTGACAATGCTAAAGGAGCTTTGTAATATTTGTCCAAACAAGGCAGAGGTCAAGGGGACTTATGGCTGAGAGGACAAGGATGAGATAGATGGGCCTGTGCTAAAGGAGCTCTGGTAGCCTAGTGGTTTAGAATCAAACTGCTAACCTCAGGGTCAGCAGTTCGAAACTACCAGCTGTTCCATGGGTAAAAGATGAGGATTTCTGCTTGTGTAAAGATTTAAAGCCTCAGAAACCCTGTACAGGGTCATTATGAGTCAGAACTGACTCTATGGCACATAACAAGACTGAGAAAAGATGTTCCAGACCAAAGGACTACATCCTGAACAATTTGGATCCTAACTTGTACCTTGTTAATTTTCTTAATGAACCCCATAATCCTGAGAATTGCTTATGAGTTCTATGTGACCATTTCAATGAATTATTGAACCCAAGAGAAAAGCAGAAAACAATGGGCGGGAGGGATGGTGTCAGAATAAGTTAAAGGAGTTTGGAGGTGAAGGCATGTCTGACCTCTGCCCCATAGGACTTGGCCCTGAACTGATGGTTCTTCTCCATCACCCACCTCATAATGTTGGAGGAGGTCAAACACTGCCTTCACACTGACATTTTGCATTTAGAAGAGTATTAAAAAATCTACTGTCCAATTATTTTTTGCATTAATAGCACATGTCTAGTAGTAACAAATGTTGAGGTGCAATTCAAGAGTAATTCCATGATTCTCAATGATATGTAATGTTATAATTTAGCAGTTACATCATGTGTAGTCATCCTCCATTTTATGATTTGATGTAGTCATCCTCCATTTTCATAGTTTGCATACTGTCGTGGTCTTTGGAACCTATTCATGCCACTAATTGAGGTGGTAGTGGTTGTGTGCCACTGAGTTGGTTTTGACTCACAGTGACTCTGTATAGGTTTTCTGAGGCTATAAATCTATACAGGAGCAAAAGTTCTCATCCTTCTCCCACACAGTGGCTGGTAGATTTGAACAACTGACCTTGTGGTTAGCAGACCAGCTCATAATCTATTACACTAAAAGGGTTCCGTAATAATGAGGAGAGGATATGAAAATTATGCTTATGAAAACACTTGCAGTAGTGCTGGGCACCTACAAAA
Organism: Chrysochloris asiatica; assembly: GCF_000296735.1. NCBI lineage: Eukaryota > Metazoa > Chordata > Mammalia > Afrosoricida > Chrysochloridae > Chrysochloris > Chrysochloris asiatica. Next base: position 6,183,734 of record NW_006408699.1, read on the forward strand.
TGCTGATGAATGCTGGAATTTTTAGTTACTTTTTTTTCTGGACAGCACTTTTAAAGAGATATAGGAATGAGTAGTATTTGAAATTCAATGGTAAATCAGAAAGGATTGCTACTAAGGTTCTAGTTCATATGTACTGGGCTTATTCTAAAAGAAATGTGGTTAAACATGTCTCTGGGATTAGTTGACGACCGCAGACAACTTCTCTCATAATGCACTTGTTTTAGGCTTGTTAGAATACCTTAAAATAAAAAGGTCTGATTAAAATGATGGCTTCAGAGAGGCTCTGCTGGCCCAGTTACATTCAAAATAGAGTGGTCAGATCAGAAAGTTATAGTGACTGATGTTTGGGATTTCAAAGGAATCACCTTGATAGATGGTCTCAAAGGACACGGGATGATCATGATGGCTTCTTAAGAAAAAGTTTTAAGAAAATGGGAAACTGCATTGGTGAGACAAAGACCAGGAAAGTTATGCTGAGCTGAGGAATTTTTTTTTTTTCTTTCATTTCAACAATGCACCTGCTACTTTTTTGAGGATATTAAGGGCTGTCCTAAGAGAATTTTTGTTGGGAAATCTTACTCCATCTAACTTACTGCCCTGATATTGTCCCTTCAAACATATTTGTGTTACTCAAACTCAAAGAACATTGAAAAGAAACACAATCTGAGTCCCTCAAGAATGCTCAAACTACCATGTTGATGTGGTATAAATCAAAGAATGCAGAATTCTTCAAATAAGGGTTAGAGAAATGGAAACACCACCTTCAGAAGTTGATAAATTTAGATGTAGGACATGTTGAGAACCAATAGCTTTACATTTTGATATTTTTGTTTAATAAAGGTATCTATGATTTTGTAGCAATATTGTTTGACTTACTGTAATATAAAAAAATGTATGGTTTAGTAGTTACAAATAAAAAAGGACAGAATCCTTGAATTATTGGTTGTAGAGATGTCAATAGGATCCTAGGTCAGGAATAGAGTAGGTCCTAAGAAGAGACTTAGGACCATGACATTGTATTGATTATAGTGGTGGTGGTGGTATGCCATCAAATTGTTTCCAACTCATAACAACCTTGTATAGTGTTTCTGAGGAGTGGCTGGTAGATTTGAACTCTATACTTTGCAGTTAGCAGTTCTAAAGTTTATCCTAATGTACCACACAAGCACTCAGATCTGGAGATTAAAGACCTCCAAAAGATCTGTAGGTGCTTGACCCTAGTAAGAAAAGCTAAGGTACGGTCAACTCTTCCTTTCCCCATGTTACTAAGTAAAACAAACGAGAAAATGCTCCATGATGAATGTTACCTGAATTAAGATAAATATTGGGTTCTTGTAATCACCTTTTGCATGATCATGAGCCCACCCAACCATCATATAGTCAAGTAACTATAACCCTAGAATCGTTTCTATAAACACTTTTTAATCTGAAGTTATGTACATGTCTTAATCATGGTCCTTTTCTGTTTCTGTAATATGATGAATTGACCTGCCGCCAATCATGATCTTGTGATAATTTTCTTTGTCCTCCATTAGGTATAATGAACATCATGTCTATGATTCAGTGCATTCCATCAACTTTTGTACTGGGCACATGTTAACTTAATTGGCTTAATAAAAGAATCTCTGTAGAACATTTTTTGAGTCTGAGGTCTTTTTCCCCTAGCATACTGAGAGTAAAAATCTTTAAGCTTTGAGGTGAACATTAATGATTTACTTCAAAACTGGTCTTATACAAGATTACCTAGGGCTTCTCCATCCCTTTGCTTTCTCTAAACCTTGATCTTTAGAATGGTTGGGTTGGCTTATCAGAAAGTTCTTTTATTTTTTAAGAAATGCAAACAAGTAAACAAGTACAAGAATGTACATGTCTGTATACCTGAGCACCGGTAAAGAACACTAACAATGGGAATTTAACATTGGCTATTGAAGTGAAGGAAGTAGCAGAGTTCAATCTAACAAGGATAAAAGAAAGAGAAAGATGGTGAAATAAAGCAGAAAGAAGACTATGACCGTAATACTAGTAAAGGATTAATATGTTCTGTCTGCCAAGGAACTCCAATAAATAGTCAAATGTTACAGGAAACGTGGCCCCTTATTTTGGAGAATTTCTAGTACATATGGTTTGGTTAGCTAGCACATCTTGCTACATTTTTCATGAAGTGTGGATGTGTGTTTAAGAGCATGGTCTCCATAGCTAGATTTCATTGGTTCAACTTTTGACTCTTTCCCTTAATGTGTTGGTGATGTCATAAAGAAAAACCAAAGTAAAGTTTCTTTGTATCTCAGTTTCTCAGATGAAAAATGACAACTAGCGTATCTGCTTCAAAAGATTGTTGTAAAGATTAAGGGATTATTGTATAAAAGCTCTTTGACTCTGATTGGCAAATATGCTCTGTAAGTGTGCTGGTTCTTATTATTATTACTACTGCTATTTTTATTAATGTTATTATCAGAACTTTATTTGTTGGCTTGACTTTTAACATGAGCACTGAAAAAAAATTCTTTTAACATGAACACTGAAAAAAAAAAAATTCTTCTCAAAAACTGTTGCCTGTTATTTCTTCTTGTTTGGATATGGATTGGAAGTTAGAAAATATTGTATTGGTTCTTAGAATGAGCAACAAAAGAACCCAAAGATCTGTTTAAAATGTACACTTATGACCTCACCCGAATTAAAATTTTTGAGAGTATGCTCTGGAAACTTGTGATTGAAGTGAGATGTCCAGAAGATTCTGAGGACCGCTAGAGACTAAATACAATGGAATAAAGCAAGGGCAGCCTGATTCAGCAGAATCACAGCATTAGCTTCCATTTGTATAACACATGCTCTATGCCAACACCTGAGACCTCTGCTTATATGACCGTGCTAAACAAGAGCCCTTTGAAAGCAGGTTTCCTTATGGTCTCAGATTTTCAGATTAGGGACTGAAGTTTTCATGGATTTATTACTTTTCCCAAGGTCTGAAGTTGGTGAGGGATTCAACGGAGTATGGAATTTTATCTATCTGACCACAATTCCATGTTTCTAAGAATTGACCCAATGCCAATAGGGTTTGCTTTTATTGTTTTTCATTTTCATTTTTGGAACCCTTTTGGAACATGCCTTCCCCCTCAGATGGAAGTTTCTGTTCTGGGAACCAAATTGGCCAAGGCTAACTTGTAGCCCCTCTAAGAGCTGATATTCTTAGTTGCCACTCAGTTAATTCTTATAATAACACCAAGTGTTCCAAATGACTGTACCTTTTGTAAGCAGATCACTGGTACTTACTCTACCCAGAAGCCTCTCAGTGGATTTGAACTTCAAACCTTTTGATTAGTAGCCCAGTGATACAGACAATGTATATTGTACTAAGTAAGTCTGACAGTGTCTACAAAGTTATCCAGAGAAGAGCCAGAAGGGTAGTCATAATGCTTAGAGAAAGATCTTGTTTGGAGCCATATGATGCTATTATTAAGAGTTCTCGAGTCAGTTCCGACTTATAAGCATCCTGTATAGGGTTTCCAAGACTGTAGATCTTTGCAGGAGCAGAAAGCCTCATTTTTTTTCCTGTGGAGCCACTGGTTGGCTCAGACTACTGACTTTGTGTTTTCCAGTACAATGCTTATCCCACAGAGCCACCATGCTTCCTTGGAGCTGTAACTTATTGTTAACTGTTGTCACATTGATGCTGACTCATAGCAACCCTATTTAGGATTTTTGAACAGCTGGCTGGTTTGAACTGTTGACCTTATGGTTAGCAATCCAGTGTTTATACTACAACCATGTTGTTGTTGTTGTTAAGTGCCATCGAGTCGGTTCCGACCCATAGCGACAACCATATAGTTTATATATTTATTTTATTTTCTAACTGAAACTCTGCCTATCTGCCAGTAGGTGGCATCTTCTAAATCCACATCACAATTCCACACCGTAGAAAGCACAACAATCTCTAAGTAAATCTGGACTCGCCAATGCTTAATTCAAACAGACAGAAACAGATTTATAAACAACACGGAAAGTGTGGTCAAGGATAGGATCCAATGACTTTTATAGTCCCATTATAATACTAGAAATCTTGATTTTTTTGCCACTTGAAGCATATTTATGTAACATAGACCATGATCCAGGTTTTATACTTGTCTGAATAGAGATTAAACAATTAATTAGACCCAAGGACCTGACAATATGCCAATAAATATCATAGTTTCTATTATTCAACTCCCATTATGTGCACAGTGACTCTGTAGGATAAAAACTGGACTGCTAACCATAAGGTCAGGGCTATGAACCCACCAACTGCTCCTTGGTGGTGATGAGGCTTTCTGCTTTCAAAAAGATTTAGTTTTGGAACAACCTTGGTAATAATTAACAACAACAAAAAGCAACATTACGTGCTCAATACTGCATCAGGTTATCCATGGATATTTTTTCATATAATTTAATTTTACAAGAAAACATCATGACACAGGCATTATGCACATGTCCTGAGGTTCTGCATTGTTAAGTAATCTGTCTAACTCTTATCATTTTTTAGTGATGGAAATGAGATTTAAATTTCATAATTACAACATAAGATTTTCTGGTAACAAAGCAAGACAATTGCCCAGATGTTGTCAATACTGTGAAGTGTCATTAAGATTAGTAAACAAAACGTCAACAAAAACAGTTTGGAGGGTGCAAAGAGAAGCACAGTTAGAGCCAATTTGGAAAAAAGTCATGACATGTTTTTGTGGAGGTTGTAATGTTTGAGATGGGCCTTGAAACATAGCTTCTGTCACAGGAGACAGAGCTAAAAGGATGCTATGGGACAAGAGGCGACATTCCAGACATGGGGGAGAGAATTAGGTTTGGTAATATGGAATGGACTCGTTTCGATAGTAGAAAAATGGAACTGGACAATTTTGGGTGATAAACCTGAAAAGTAGTTGGATTGAGCATAAGATGTTTGTGCTGTTGTTAGCTACTGCAGAATCAGCCTCTCACTCTTGGTGACTATGGTAGTTAAGGTTCTGTATCAACATGATGAGATCAATCATGATGCGATTATTCCCATGACGTGATCAATCCTGATCTGATATAATTATCCTATGTATTGTAAATCATCACTTTTAAGATGTTAATGAGGCCAGATGCAATCTACAGGATTAGGTTGTATTTTGAGATATAAAAGGAGAGAGAAGTGAACCGAACTAGAAGGACACACTAAGAAGCCCTGGCGTGGTGCTGTGTGTTAATGAGCCAGACTGCAAAGCCATTTGAACTGCAAGGCCAGTGATTCAAGATCACCAGCTGCTCCTTGGAAACCCTATACAGGGTCGCTATGGGCTGGAATCAACTGGATGGCACTTAACAACTAACACTAAAATAGAAGAACCAGGAGTGAATTTTTTACTTGGAGCCTAAGGTCTCTACACTGTGAAGTTCTTAGATCCAGGGGAATATTGACACATACAATACATGTTTTAAAAATCTACGCTACCAGAGCTCCTTACTCTACTCAGTGGGGTTCAATAATTCATAGCAATGGCCACACAGAACTCAGTAAGCACACTTAGAGTTATGGAGTGTACTAAAGGAGCTCTGGTAGCGTAGTGGTTACGAATCAGGCTGCAAACCGCAAGGTCAGCAGTTTGAAACTACCAGTTATTCCGTGGGAGAAAGATGAGGCTTTCTGCTCCCGTAAAGATTTATAGCCTCAGAAACCCTGTACAGGGTAGCTATGAGTCGGAACCGACTCCATGGCACATAACAACAACAACAAGGGAAGATAACAAACAGGGTACAATTCAGGGTCAGAAATCCTCAGCACACAGCTCTTTCAATCAGGACTGCCTCTCCTTAGCTGTGCCCTCAGGCAAGTCTCTCTCTGTTCTGACAATATTACAAACAACTTTAGGACTGCTGATAAATACTCAATGGACAATCCACCCCACTATACACCTCAGCCCTCAGGTACCCAGTTCTACTTCCCGCAGTTAAGTGCCTGAAGGCACCCCACTCTGCAGATGAACCTCTTGCCCTGAAGCATTTTATTTCCTCCCTGGGCCAGGAAATTCACCATTCTGTCTCTTGTTCTACTCTTGGTTCTGGTGCTGCTATTCCTTCCCTGTCTCAACTTTCTGATCTTGGGTCAAGGAGGTTAAATGTTCAGTGATCTCAGAATCCAAATGAAGCACTCCACTTCTGTCTCCTCTTATTTGATGGTAGAGAGATACCCTCTCCTGCTTCTGAAATGACTTATTTTAGACTCATATTAGACTTTCAAGTTTTTACAATCATAATTACCCCTGTTAATAATCAGTCATAACTGAATCATATAATCAATCAGTATCTTCCACCACCTTCTTTCTCATATTGAGACCCATCAGGAAAAAACTATTTTGTGGGAGTCTACTAAGACTATAAGGAGCTCTGGTAGCATAGTGGTTATGAATCGGGCTGTGAACCTCAAAGTCAGCAGTTCGAAACTACCAGCTCTTCCGTGGGAGAAAGATGAGACTTTCTGCTCCCGTAAAGATTTACAGCCTCAGAAACCCTGTACAGGGTTGCTATGAGTCAGAACCGACTCCATGGCACATAACCACCACCACTAAGACTATGGCTAGAAAAGGCATTAAATAATACACTGCACCACAATAAGCTAATCATTAAATACAGCTTTCAAAATATTGCTAGCCTCATCCAAAGGTCAGGAGAATCTGTATAGCTGTCCAGTATTTATTTCTTAGATTCAAGACAAAGGCTTTGCAAGAGAGTTGAATGTATATGCGGATTTATTTCACTGCGTGCAAGCTTGTGAATTTTTTCTGCTTACCCAGAGACAAAGTTTACTCAGCTAAATTATTAGCGGCATCCTCGGAGATAGTGTATTTGTTCATCGTCACATCACTGTCAGTTCTTACAAAGGCAGAGACTCATAGCAGAACTTGTTTTTTTCTTAAGGAAAAATGTATTTAATTATTATGGTTGCTTATCCCCAATGTTGTCTTAAACTTTTAGTGACATTCAAATTAGCTTGAAAGGGATGATGATACTGACAGTGATATTACTTTCACACAGCTCAGTTCCCCCAGGAGGATTGTAAAATGCTACCAAATCTGTGTATGCATATTCAGTTCAAATTTTCTTTTTGTGCTTTTATAAATACCCACACAAATTCCATTTCTATCTAGCTAACATGTATGGGGTATGCATGAAAAGAGAAGCCAGTCTATCCATTAAAATGCATCAAGGAACATCCTGCTGTAAAATACAGAATTATAATTGCTTGCCTATGGCACTGTAGGATAAGCACAGACTACGAACCGCAAGATTGGCAGTTCAAACCCACCAGCCACTCCTCAGAACCCCTATACAGGGTCACTATGAATCAGAACCAACTTGATGGCACTTAACAACAACAAAGCTCTAGAGAGCCCACCCTACTGGGGGCATTCTCTCATATGTTTAGGATATGAGTGAACTGATTTAATTATGTGGGGATTTTCTTTTTCCTTATGCAATTACTCTGGAACAGTCTCAAACACTTATTCTCTACCAGCATAACTTTTTGTTGGATATAGAGTATCTACTGATCAAATTCATCCGAGTCAATACTCCATTAATTTCATACTCAGGTTTTACCCAATCTGTTTACTGGGGTTTGTATAGTTGATAGTAGCCATAGACGGGTACTCCTGCACTAATCCAATTTCAAACTAAGAAGGGTGAAGCCATACTCTGGACATGTGTGTTATTAAATGCAACAAATGCTAGCATTGATTGCAGTGACCCCTATGACATGCCATTATAAAGGATGTCTCTAAACCCAGTTGTCTTGGGGACTACAGAAAGGAACAGGCTGAAATCACATTTGGTCTGGACTCCAGATTTGTGGGGCCAATCTCAGGTGCCGGTGTCTCAGAATCGATCTTGCTTCCTACTATGTAAAAAAAAAAAAAAAAAAAACTCTCTAGTTAGCTGTCTCAATCTATCCCTATCTCAAAAGTCAAATTTCAGAGTGTGGCTTGTAAAATGTTCCCAGACTATATAGATGAGATATATAAGCCCTATTCCTTTAGATATTTCTTCTCAGATACAAAAATCAGTATCTGTTCATGAGCCTCTATCATGTACAAAACCTGTGCTTGCACACATTAGTACATAGTTATACTGCAAGTATGCATCTTCATTTCCAGTAACAGATGAGGGAATAGAGCTCAGGGAGGTTAAGGGACTTATGGAAATCTGCATAATTCATAGTAATAATAACAGTCACCGAACTAAGTAATTATAAAACAATAAAAATAAAAACAAATATTGAATGAGTACAATCTTAGTTATCTAGTGTTTGTTGATGTTATTAGGTGCCATTTTGTCCATTCTGACTTGTAGTGACCCTATATAGGGTTTCCAAGGAGCAGCTGGTGAGTTTGAATCACTGAACATGTGGTTCAAACTGACCTTTCGGTCCAGTGCTTTATACCATAGCACCACACTACTATAACAAAAATACCACAAGTGGGAGGCTTTAATAAACAGAAAATTTTTTTCCTCATAGTTCAGGAGACTAGAAGTCCGAATTAAGGATGCTGGTTTTAGAGGAAGACTTTCTCTCTCTGTGGGTCCTAAGGGGAAGTCTTGGTTTCTTTTCTTCTTCTATTCCTTAGCAATCATGGGGATCTTCATGTGAATAGCAATTATCTTTCCCTATACTAATACTGTCTCATTAGCACAACAAAGGTAGACCATTCCAAAATGGGATTATAATCACAGGTATGACCATACCCAAATCACTGCCATCAAATTGCTTCATAGTGCCACCATGGCTTTTAACCACAGAAATACTGATTAGAGTTTATAATACATATTTTTTTAGGAACACAATTCAATTCATAGCAAGTACCAACTATGCCCACCTGGATTAACTCATTTAATTTTAACTATTATTCAAATCGATATATATATATATATATATATATATCCTCGCCTCACTTATTGATATTGTTAGGTTACAAATTAGGTTATTATGCAAAAATCAGCATTATGTCAAAATGGAGGACAACCACATCAGACCATAACATGGGGAATGACTATATTATAACATAACTGCCAAAGCACTGACCACATGGCCCAGTCAAGTTGACCATCACAGTCAGTGCTATTCCTGCCTTTCACTTCAATGTTTTCTTCTTCATGCAAATGACAATTGTATAGTAGATTTACTATTTTTGTTGTTGCTAAGTGTCATCGAGTAGGTTCCAACTCATAGTGACCATGTATAGGGTTTCTGAGGAGTGACTGGTAAGTTTAAACTGTCAACCTTGTGATTCAAACCAACCTCGCAGTCTAGCACATTAAACCACAGGGCCACACCAGGACTCCCTGGTTCTCAATGTAGTTGTTGTTGTGAAGTGCCATCGAGTCAATTCCGACCCATAGCAACCCTGGATAGGGTTTCCAAGGAGCATCTAGTGAGCTTGAACCACTGACTTTGCAGTTCAAACAACTTTGCAGTCTGACGCATTAGCCCACAATGCCACACTAAGTTCTCAATAGTAAATACAAAATGTTGGATAATGAGATAGTTAATAAATGAGGAAAGGATGTATAATGTTATTATCCACCTTGTGCAGATGAGTTATCTAAATCTCTTAAAGTGGTAGGCGTCTGCCACTTGTGTTTACTTGTCCTAGAGTCCCTCTCATTCTCAATGCCATTTTTTTTTTTTTTTTTTTTTTGCTTCAAGGTGGACTCCTGTCTCAAGCCTGGGTAGTTGGAGTACTCTATTCCTCAGTAACAACTGGTTCAGGAATTAACTCATGTCCTTAGCTAGCCCAATGAGAATCATCCAGGGGATTTTGGCTGGACTTAATGGAAAAGAAATGCTCCCTTCTCTAGAATCACTAATTACATTGATTATGTAATTTAGCATTCCCAGGGAAATAGTTGCCATGTCATAGGGAGAACCTGTCTGAGAATAAAATACTAATATAAAGAAACACAGATTAATGAGAATGGTGTGAAAGAGAAAGATTAGTTAGAACACTTGCTAAAGTCAGAAGAATTCCAACTGTTCAATTGTCCCCTTGAATCTTGACTTAGATCATTTTTTACTGAGAACTGAGTCTTAGGAGACTTGTTAAAAAAACATTAAAAAACAAAACAAAACAAAAACCCTAGGATACTGGCATATTGGGGATTTGTTTGAATAGTATTTAATAAATTACTGTGAGTTTCCATCAATAATGGACTGTCAGGAAGCTGGGAGAGAAGAGAATAAAACTTTGTAGCATAGTGGTTATGAATGGGGCTGCGAACCGCAAGGTCAGCAGATTGAAACTACCAGCTGTTCCGTGGGAGAAAGATGAGGTATTCTGCAGCCTCAGAAACCCAGTACAGGATAGCTATGAGTAGGTACCGACTCCACGGCACACAACCACCACCACAGGGCCAACAATAAGTAATCCAAACAGTTCATGGAAAAGTTGAATTAAAAGATAATAGATTTTTCCCAGAAACTTTTTGAAGCCCCCTCATATATGAGATTCAGCAGAATGCATCCCTCAAATAGTTGATAAATTGAGTTACTTGTCCATATCTAGTCAATAAAAATGAAGGCGGAGAAACAGGAAATTCTGTATATTAGATTCTTATTGCTCCTGTGGAGCTGGACTGCTAACCACAAAGTCTGCAGTTTAAACTCATTCTCACATTATTCCAACTTCCTTTGTCCCATCTCCTGCTACTGCTTTTGACTTTCTTGCCTCTTTCATACAAAAAACTCTGTGATTACATTGGGTCCACCTTGATAATGCAGAATAATTTCTCCATCTCAATATCTTTGATCAAATCTACCAAATCCCTTTTACTATGCAAAGTCTTGGGAATTTATTTTTGGGGGGGTGGGGAGTGGGAGCAGGGTGAGGGTAGGGGAGTGGAAGGTGTCATTATTCAGCGAGAGATCATGGAACACAGAGGAAGGTGGAACACTCAGGCCCACCCAAATATCTTCTAATGTGATCAAGAGAGACAGGTTATTGGCGGCACCGTTAGACCCTTGAGTCCAAGTGTGTTCAAAGCTAGCTCTCAATTTTCCATGCAATGAGTTATTGAATTCACAGAGTTTAAGATTTTCTGAATGAAGATTCTGTAATGTATAATTCAAACAGGCACAATTTGCTCACTTGCCCATGGTCGTTGTACAACAGAGCTAGAATTTCATGCCAGCTCATCTAATAGTCAAGTCCATCTTCTTGTCAATTACAGGGATTACTGATACTATTACTCATTACCCTCCATATGAAGGGGCACTCTTTGTTCCTAGTTAGTGATCTCTCATTTCGTCCCCCATCCTATCCTCAGTCCAGTGTCTTTGTCACAAGAACTTCCATTGTAGGTCCTCTATGCAGGACCACATTCTCCTCTAATTCTCACCATATACCCAGTCTGTTCCTTCCCTTATTATTTTTATTTTAGTGGTGTTTGGTGGCTCACTGGGAAGCCAGATCTCAGATTCTGGAATGGCAACAAGATGCACACCTTTCCTAGGATTTAAGAAACTCTTTAAAAACACAATAGACATTCTTTTCACTACTGTCATTGTTGAAAATCATACTTCTTTTAGACTATAGTTGAATTTTCAAATTCTGCGACCTAAAAATTTTTTTAAACTTCCTTGTTACTCAGACTTCATCAGTAGTTCACTAAAATAAATCATATTTTTGTTGTTGTTTTTAACCTCAGAATTTTACATTTCTAGAATGACAGTTATTGTTCCACATGAGGTATAAATATAAAGGCAAAGTACATCATGGCTCAAACTAAATCTAATTTAATTAGGCAGCTGGTCATTGTTTTTGGAAAGGAAATATATAGATGCTGATGTGATTTATTATCTTATGATATTCCATGCTTCTGTAGTAGGCCACTTTAGCTGTCTCTTCACTTACAGCTTTAATCTCTTAAATTAATTATTTCAGGTTTTTCAGACTCCTCAAGGTCCTGTCGCATTTATTTATTTATTCTTCAGAGAAGATTTTGTGAGTTATTGGTAGGACTGTAATCTGAAAGTTTATATACGGTACCATTCTAAATCAGAAAGAACAAAAGTTCATACCTATGATGACTTTGCCATGTATCAAATGACTAGGATGAACCAGATTTCTCCAAATTCTGTTTATGGTAGGTGTCCAGTAAGAGTGGGAAAGACTGGGACGAGCATTCTGTTTTTTTGAAACTTTTAGTTTGTGAATTGAATGAAGACTTATAGAGCAAATTATCAATTTTACATTAATCAAAGCATACACTTCACTTTGTCTTAAAAATTGCAATTCCCTCCACAGAACAACAGTTAACCCATTTCCTCTTTGTGATTCTTATTTCGATTCCACCCTCCTACCCAGCCTTTCTGAACTTCATCCTTAGACAAATGTTGCCCTTTTGATTTTGAATGGTTGACCTTTCCATGATCAGTAACTTTATTAGTGTTCTTGTGCCCCCAATAGACCTATCTACTTTGGTTGAAAGTTTAGCCATAAAGGTGAGTTCTGTTCCAGGTCCAAAGGATGGTCGAGGGCATCGAGGGCCATTGTTTTGGGTTACTCCCATCGTTTTCTCACCAGTAAGACCATACGTTTTTATAATTTTGAGTTTTGTTCCACATTTTCTCCTACTCTATCCAGGATCTTCTATGTGATCTTTTTTAGACTAGTTGATAGTGGTAGATAGTTGTTCTGGTCTCAGGTTCGCAGAGCCTGATGATTACATGTTCTACTAGTCCATTGTACTAATTGAATCCAAGCATCTTCAGTTTTCATCATTCTCCTTTCCTCTGTACATGGACAGACTAATTGTTGTACCTTAGGTGGCTGTTCATGAGCTTTTAAGATTCCAGTTGCTATTCTCCAAAGTAGGCTGTATAACATTGTCTTTTCAGATTGATCATGATGTCCCCTGAAATTATAGTTCTGAGTTCCCAGACCTAACAAATTTTATCTGAAAGTATTTGGTGATGTTTCAGAACTTTTAATCCATTTTCCCCTTGTATGCTCCACCACATTCATAGATATGTTTGCCGTGAAGGTAAATGCCCATGTACAAATATTCCCTGTCAAACTTTTATGTATTTTATGCCCCCACTTTCCCTGTACTGCTTGTGTGTCTATCCATGTATCTATCTATCAAACAATTGTTGCAAGGTTGTCTATATGACAGCATTTATTTCTATGTCCTTAAACCCTTGCATTCTTCCCTGTGTCTTCACCTGAGTTCATCATTCTTCTGAAAATCTCCCTCTTGTTGTACATTGCCTTCCCAGCCACCCAAGTTAACACGCATCTACCCATTAGCCAGTGAATCACTCTCCTTTCCCTCTCACCTTGGTTACCATCAAAGAATGGTTCTTTTAGCATTAAAACCCTTTCTTGAGTTTTTATGATAGTGGTTTCATACAATATTTGTTCTTTTGTGATTGCCTAATTCCACTTAGCATAATGTCCTCCATGTCTATCCATGTTATGAGGTGTTTCAAGGATTTATTATTCTTCAATGTTGCTAGTAGTCTCCATCTTTTTGCTATTATAATAGTGTTGCAATAAACATGCGTGTGTGTGTGTGTGTCTATTTATGTCATGGCTCTTATTTTTGAGGCTGTAGAGAGTCCTTGTATGGTGCTGTAAGATAAGCACTGGACCTAAAGGTCAGTTTGAACTGCAAGGTCAGAATCCGCTGCTCTTTGGAAACTCTATATAGGGTCATTATGAGTCAGAATTGACTTCACAGCACTAAGCAGCAATCAACCAAGTAGAGGGTTTGCTGGGTCATATGGTATTTCTAGTTCCAACTTTTGATGAAGTGCCATACCATTTTCCACAGTGGTTGCACCATTTTACAAGTCCCACAAACAGCATACAAGGGTCCCAGTATCCACACCCTTGCCAGCATTTGTTGTTTTCTGTTTGTTTGTTTTTTTTTTTTTAACTTTACTATTAATGCTGGGGTGAAATGATATCTCATTGTTTTGATTTGCATCTCTCCAATGGACTCCTGGTATGGAGTTATAGAATAAACACTGGATTGGTAATTATAAGGTCATTGGTTCAAGCCCACCAGCTATTCCTTGGAAGGCCTATACATGGTTGTTATGAATCACAACTGACGTGATGATAATAACAGTAATAGCTAATGATGGTGAACATTAATTTCATATGTTTATTGGCCACCTGAATGTCTTCTTTGTTGAATTGTCTGTTCATGTACTCTAATCATTTTTTAATTAGATTTCAGTTGGATGATTTGTGTTTTCCTTGTAGAGGTGTTGGAATTTTCTATAAATTTTAGATTAATCCCTTGTCTAATAAGTCATTGCAAAAGATTTTGCAGACTCCAGTCTGAGGATTCTCTTTATTCTTTGGTGAAATCTTTTGATGCACATGACTGTCTAATTTTTAGGAGGTCTCAGTATCCTGTTTGTGTAACTTCTGTTGTTTGTGTGTTTTCAGTTATATTTGATAATGTATTTATGCCATGTATCAGAGTCCCTAGTTTGTCCCTATTGTTTCATTGATGATCTTTATAGATCTAGGTTTTACATTTAGGCCTTTAATCTATGTTGAGTTCATTTGGCATATGGTGGGAGATATGAGTCTTGCTTCAGTTTTTTGCAAGAGCATTTATAGTGTTGCTAGTGCCATTGGTTAAAGAAATTATATCTTGCTCATTTCATGTGTTTTGGCCGTTTGTCAAATATCAGCTGACTCTACCTGGCTAGAATTACTTCTGGGCTCTCAATTTCACTCCACTGATGTATGTGTTATTTGTTGTATCAGAATCAGGCTTCTGATCACTGAGGCTGTGTAGCAGATTTTAAGAGACCCAGAGGAGACATTCTTCTGTGGGATTTGGAAAGCAGAAGGGAAGCAGCAACTATTTTGTAGTTCTCACAATTGCTTTCTCTGTTGGCTTGGGGCAGTAGCTAAGCCTACACCTGCTCTACTTTCTCCTGGACCCCCTTTTAGCCTTTTGATTCCCAGGCCAGGTGAATATTAAGCTCAATGATGAATAGTGCCAGCTTCTCTCATGGGACAGCTGTATCACTAAGGTCACAGGCAGTGACTTTGTGTGCTCTAGCGTGTACTTGAGGTTTTCTTTCTCTCTCCCTTTAGATCCACCTTCTCTTACCAACTGCTTGCCCTGTGGATGTCAACCCCAGCATCAGGTGGGACAGCAGTCCTACAGAGACAATTTAACCAGCACCCATGATCCTCAAAGTAAAACCCAGACACAGAATGAAAGATCTCTGAGTCTATCTTTTTATGGTTTGAACCCTGATTATTACAACACCCTACCCCCTTTACTATGTAAACCTCCATTTTTTACAAAAACCGATTCCAACCTGCCTAAATCAGAAATCTTAAATTTATTATTTGTTTTAATTCATTGTTCATAGGCTATGTGTTGGCTATAACATTAATTTGTAGCTTAGTTGCCCACAAGTGTGACGTTGTAAGATAAGTATTGGACTGCTAACTGCAAGGTCAGCAATTCAAACCCACAGTTTTAAGCCGCTCCTCAGAAACCCTATGCATAGGATGGCTATGAGTTGAAACCAATTTGACAGCACTTAACAAGTACAACAACATTAAAGGTCAGGGTCTTATCATTTTTTTCTGAATGTAGTCTTGCTTCTAAAATTAACATAGTTTTAATATTAAGGAAATGTTGTTAGGTGCCATCAAGTTAGTTTTGACTCATAGAGGCCCAAGGCACAACAGAAAGCCACCCTGGCTGGTCCTGTGCCATCCTCACAAACATTGCTGTATTTGAGCCAGTGTTGCAGCTACTAGGACAATCCAGCTCACAGAAGAGCATTCTCTCTTTTTGCCGACTCTTTAATTTACCAAGGATGATGCTCTTGTCCAGGGATGACCTGTCCAAAGTATGTGAGATGAAGCCTCCCCATCCTTGCTTCTAAGGGCATCCTGGGAGCATTTCTTCAAGACAAATGTCATTGTTCTTCTGGCAGTCTATGGTGCTTTCAATGTTCTTCACCAACACCATAAATCCAGGGTCATGATTCTTCTTTGCTTGCTTTTATTCATTATCCAGCTTTCACATGCATATGAGACAATTGAAAATATCATGACTTGGGTAAGGTGCACCTTGGTCCTCAAAGTAACATCTTTACTTTTTAATACTTTGAAGAGATCTTTTGTAGCAGATTTGCCCAGTACATGTAGTATATCATTTGATTTTTTGACTGCTGCTTCCATGGGTATTGATTGTGGAATACAAGTAAAATGAAATCCTTGACAAATGTAATATTATCTCTGTTCATCATGACTTTGCGAATTGGATGCAGTAGCTCAAAAGAGGAAACAAATCCTTACAGCAAGGATCATTCCCACCCCCTCCATACAAAGAGCAGACAGGGTTGGGCAACTTGGACATTGGTTACCCAAAATGGGGGGCTACAAAGGCAAGAAGTGACTGGCTTACAAGCTTTCAAGAGGGAAACTAGATTCAGAGGGCGTGAAGGAAGGTAGAATGTCCACTGAGTAGTATCCAATCTGTCTAGGTGGGGCTGATGAAATGAAATGTGGATGGGTCTCTTGTGATACAGCAGTGAATAATTGTTATCAGGACTGCTTGTGAGGGTTGGAAACGTAAAGGTAGACATTTTGTAGCAAGGAGGGGAATGATTAACTCTTCAGCCTAGGTCCCTGGGACCATCAAGGGAGAAGAGCAGAGAGTGGGACCCTACCCAGAGAAGCAGTGATGCCTGAGATGGAGGCAGAAATGATGACGTGGAGAGATGGAGCAGTTGGGGATTTTAGACACAGAGAGGGAGAGGAACTGTGTGCTGATGACCAGGGGGCAGGCTTGTAGTATATATATACCCTTTGATTGGTTGATGATGCATGGAGGGGATTGTAACCACAGCAATGAAATGATATATAATAGGATGAATGTAAAACTAATGTTCTCCCATGTAAACTATCACATAATTCACACAAAAATTTTTTTTTTTAATTTTCTGGTGCTTTAGCTAAGTATTATGATAATTAGTATTTGTGAACCTATGTCAATAAATGTTTTGGGAATTAAGAAGTTAAAAGAAAAGAAGTTGAACAATTAAAAAAAAAAAAAGACTTCCACTCAGTTACTAATAATGTTATAACTAATAACGTTGTGGGGTCCTGCTGCGGCATTGAAGAATAAGCAGTGGACGGCTAGGAAACAAGCAAACAAAAAATGCCTTAATTCTATTCTGACACTTTTGAGTCAGAGTGACCGTGGAGGACAGAGTTATTGTTGTTGTTGTTAAGTGCCATAGAGTCGGTTCCGACCCATAGCGACCCTTTACAGGGTTTCCGAGGCTGCAAATCTTTACGGGAGCAGAAAGCCTCATCTTTCTCCCGCGGAGCAGCTTAGAACTCCCTTATATTAGTTTCAGAAGTAAGACCGCATTCAGAAAAAAATGATAAGATCCTGACCTTTAATGTTGTTGTTGTTGTTGTTAAGCAGTTCTTATCTACAGCCACAAACCAGTGTTGACATTGCCACAATGTTGAATCTTCCTGTCCATGAGCCTGGCATATTATTCTATTTTTGTAAGTCTCTTTTGGTTTCTTATAATAGTATTTTGTAGTTTTGTTTCTAGTTAGATTTATTCCTAATTTTTTTCATCTTTTGAGAGGCTATTGTAAATGGTATTGTTTTCCTCATTTTCTTTTCAGAGCTGTCTGTATTAGTATAGAAGAATACAACTGATTTTTGTATATTGACCTTGTACCTGCCACTTTGCTGAATCATTCAGTGATTCAGCAAAATGTTTAGAAGATCACGCTTAGCTAAACTAATTACTGGAGTAATTTTCTTACTGAGTCTCTGGGATTTTCTATGTATAAAATCATATCATTGTCAAATAGAGTTTTACTTCTTTGCCAATTTTTAAAGTTTGTTGTTGTTAGGTGCCATAGAGTCAGTTCCAACTCATAGTGATTCCACATAGGGTTTCCAAGGTGTGGCTGATGAGCTTGAACAGCTAACCTTGTAATTCAAACCTACCTTGCAGTCCAGATGCCAATTGGATATTTTAATTTCCCTTTCTTGCCTTATATCTCTGACCAAGACTTCAAACACAGTATTGAACAGGAATAGTGATAAAGAGTATCCTTGTCTGGTTGCTGTTTGCAAAGGGAAGGCTTTCAGTTTCTCTCCATGGAGAGTAATATTGGTTGTTGGATTTGTATATACACTCTAAACTATGTTGACGATTTTTCCCTTTAATTCCTACTTTGTTGAGTGTTTTTTCAGGAATGAATGTTGAATTTTGTCAAATACCTTTTCTACATCAATCAATATGATCATGTGGTTCTTTGTTGTTTTTAGTTGCCATCAAGTCAATACCGACCCATAGTGACCTTATGCATAGCAGAATGAAACACTGCCTGATCCTAGGCCAACCTCACTACTGTTGCCACGCTTGAGTCCATCGATGCTGCCACTTGGCCAATCCATTTCGTTGGGGATCTTCCTCTTTATCTCTGACTCCCTACCTTACCAAATATGATATCTTTCTCCAGCAACTGGTCCCTCCTGTCCAAACTATGAGAGACAAAGTTTGGCCATCTTGGCCTCTAAGGAGCACTCTGGCTGCACTTCTTCCAAAATGGATCTATTGGTTCTTTGGCAGCCCATGGCAATTTCAATACTCTCTTCCAACACCATAACTCAAAGGCATCAATTCTGTGGTCTACCTTATTCATTGTCCAGCGTTTGCATGCATATGAGGTTACTGAAAATACCATGGCTTGGGTCAGGCTCACCTTAATCCTTAAACTGATATCTTTGCTCTTCAATACTTTACAAAGATCTTGTGTAGCAGATTTGCCTAATGTAATATGTCATTTAATTTCTTGCCTGCTGCTTCCATGAGTGTTTTATTCATATGGTGGATTGTGTTGATTGCTTTTCTAATATTGAACCATCCTTGCAGCAGTGATATGAATCTGATTTGGTCATGATGTACTTTTTAATAGGTTTTAAAATTCTATTGGTTAGGATTTTGTTGAGAGTTTTTGCATTCGTGTTCATGAGGGATATTGTTGTTAAGTGCAGTCGAGTAAGTTCTGACTCATAGTGACCATGTATAGAGTTTCTGAGGAGCAGCTAGTAGTTTTCAACTATTGACCTTGTGGTTCGCGGTCCAGTACTGATCCTATAGCACCACACCAGAAGTCCTTGCTCATGAGAATTATTGGTCTACAATTTTCTTTTTTAGTGATATCTTTGCCTGGTGTTGGTATGAGAGTTATGCTTGCTTCATAAAATGTACTTGGGAGTTTTTCAATCCTTTTCTATATTCTAGAAAAGTTTAAGTAAACTGATGTCAGTTCTTTTCTGAATGTTTTATAGAATTCACCAGTAAAGCCATGTTGTCCAGGACTTTTTTTTGTTGGGAGTTTTTTAATGACCTGATCTTTTTTTTTCCTTTTATTATAAGTCTGTTCAAGTTTTCTACTCTGTGTTAGTTTTGGCAAGTCGTGATCTTCTAAACATTTATCCATTTTTTTCTAGATTTTCAAATTTGTTGTTGTTGGTAGGTGCTACCGAGTGACTTCCCACTGATAATGACCAGATGTACAATAGTACGAAGCATGGATTGGTCCTGTGCCATTCTCACAATCATTGTTAAGCTTGAACTCATTGCTGCTGCCATTGTATCAATATATTTTACTGGGGGACTTTTTCTTTTTCACTGACCTTCCTCTTTAGCAAGCATGGTGTCCTTCTCCAGGATCACTCCTGATAACATGTGTAAGAGATGAAGGTTTTCCCTTTTGGCTTCTAAGGAGCGCTCGGGCTGTACTTCCAATACAGATTTGTTTGTTTTCTTTGCAGTCCATGTTACTTTTAATATTCTTTTCCAACAGTACAACTCAAATGCATTAATTCTTCTATGGTCCTCCTTATTTATTTTTAAACTTTCACATGCATATGAAGCTATTGAAATACCGTGGATTAGGTCAGGCACATCTTAGTTCTCACACTGGCATCTTTGCTCTTAAACACTTTAAAGAGGTCTTGTGCAATGTATTTCCCTAATGCAACTTATTGTTTGATTTCTTGACTGCTGCTTCAATGAGTGTTAATAGTGGATCCAAGTAAAATGAAGTCTTTGACAACTTCAGTCTTTTCTCCATTTATCATGATGTTGTTTAATACTGCAGTAGTGAGGATTTTTTTCTCTCTTTACATTGAGATACAAGCTGTACTAAAGGCCGTGGTCATTGATCTTCGTCAGAAAATATTTTAAGTCCTGTTTGCATTCAGCAAGCAAGGTTATATCATCTGCATATTGCAGGTTGTTAATGAGTCTTCCTGTAATCTTGATTCCACATTTTTTCTTCATATAACCCAGCTTCTCAGATTATTTGCTAAGCATAGAGACTAAACAACTATGGTGAAAAAATACAACCCTGGCATACATCTTTCTGGATTGAAAACCATTCAGTGTCCCCTTGTTCTGTTTGAGTGATTTCCTCTTGGTTTAGGTACAGGTTCTTCATAAGCACAATTAAGTGTTCTGGAATACTCATTTTCTGCATTGTTTTCCATAGTTTGTCATGATCCACACAATTCATAGCCTTTGCATAATCAATGAAGCACAGGTAAACATCTCTCTGGTATTCTTTGCTTTAAGCCAAGATACATCTGACATCAGCAGTGATATCCTTCGTTCCCCCTCCTTGTATGAATATGACAGTATCCTGCTGCTATTCATAAGTGTTTCAGTTGCTAAACATTGAGAAATCATCAGCCTCCCTTTTTTCCTAGTCTGTCTTCATCTGGAAACTCAACTGAAACCTGACCCACATGGGTGAACCTGCTCATATTTAAAATTCTGGTGACATAGCTTTCAGCATCACAACAATATGCAAGACACCAGTACTACAAACTGACCAACAAGTGGTGGATTTTCAAATTTATTGGAGTATAATTCTTCATAGTATTCTGTTATTATCATTTTTATTTTCATTGGTTCTGTTGTTATGTCACCCATACTGTTATTTGCACCTTCCCCTTCATTAGATTTTCCAATGGTTTGTCAATTTTAATAATCTTTTCAAAGAACCAACTTCTTGTCTTTAAGATTTTTCTATTTTCTAATTCATTTATTTCTGCTTTAATCTTTATTATTATTTTTTCTTTTCTTCTTTTGGCAGGGGCCTTCTTGGTTGTTCCTTTTCTAATTGTTGGAGTTGTTGTGTTAGGGTGTTGAGTTTGGTTCTTGCTTCATTTTGTATGTATGTATTTATTGCTCTAAATTGCCCTGTAAACACTGCTTTTGCTATGTTCCAGAGGTTTTTGTATGCTGTGTTTTCATTCTCTTTTGATTCAAGGAATACTTTTATTTTGTTTTTTATTTGTTCTATTACCCAGTAGCTTTTCAGCAAGATGCTATTCAATTTCCATGTATTTGGTTTTGTTTCCTTTATCTTCCTATTGTTGATTTCTAATTTTATAGCATTGTGATCTGAAAAGATGCTTTATTGCTTTTTGATGTTTTAAAATTTATTGAGTCTTACTTTGTGGCCTAACATATGGTCTGTTCTGGAGAATGTTCCAAGTGCACTGGAGAAGAATGTGTATTGCCTGTTGTTGGATTGAGCGTTCTTTATAAATCTATGAGTTCAAATTGGTTGACTGTCTTCTTTAGTTCTTTTGTGCCTCTGTTGAGTTTCTGTCTTTTATCAAAAGTGGTATATTAAAATCTCCTTGTGGCACTATAGGATAAGCACTTGACCACAAGGTTGGTGGTCAAACTCACCAGCAGGTCCTCAGAAACTCTATACAGGGTCGCTATGAGTCAGAACCAACTCAATGGCACTTCACAACAACAATTATTTTAAAGTTGTCTATTTACTTCGTCACTTCTATTAGAGTTTACCTTATGTATTTTGAGGCTATTTCATGTGGAGCACAGATATTTATTATGGCTATGTTCTCTTTATCAACTGATACTTTCATCACAAGATAATGTCTTACTTTGTTTCTTATGTTGATTTTTGTCTTAAATTCTATTTTATCAAAAATTGATATTTCCATTCTTGATCTTTTTTTATTGCCATTAGCTTGATATATTTATTCCATCCTTTAAATTAAATCTGTTTGTGTCTTGGTGTGTAATATGTGTCTCTTGTAGACATTGTATTGAAGGATCCTGTTTTCTTATACATTCTGTCTCTCTTTTTTGCTGTTGTTGTTATGTGATGTGGAGTCTATTCTGACTCATAGCGACCCTTTACAGGGTTTCTGAGGCTGTAAATCTTTACAGGAGCAGAAAGCCTCATCTTTCTTCCACGGAACAGCTGGTGGTTTCAAACTGCTGACCCTGAAGTTAGCAGCCCAATTTGTAACCACTATGCTACCAGAGATGTCTCTTTACTGGTGCATTTAATCCATTCATGTATAATGCAATTATCAATAGGTATGAACATTTTGCTATGTATGTGTTTTGTGGTGCTGCTGTTTTCTTTGTTCCACATATTTTCTGTGCTGAGTTCATTTGTTTGTGTGCCTTCTTGTCAGTGAATATGGATTAATTTTCTTTGTGGTTACCCTGCAATTTAAGGAGCTCTGGTAGCGTAGTGGTTACGAATTGGGCTGTGGATCACACTTTGGACCAACCAGTCCTTCCTCTCCTCTCCCTTATATCACACAAGCCATGACAACCTGGCAGATGAGTGGTGGTATATATATATGTTGTTGAGTCAGTTCTAACTCCTAGTGAATCCATGTGCAAAAGAATAACACATTGCCTTGTCTTGTACCATCCTCACAATCACTGTTATGTTATGTTATGTTATGTTATGTTATGTTATGTTATGTTATGCTATGATTGAACCCATTGTTGCAGCCACTGTGTCAATACATCTTACTGGGGCTTCCACGTATACATATATTCATTGAGCACTTACCTAGCTAAAGCAGATGTTTAGATCTATGGCTGCAGTAGGACATAAGTTAAACATGGATCTAGGTGTCATTTCACCTAGAGATTTAGGTTTTGATGTGCAAAGGTGATATCACACAGGTAATTATGAAATTAATTATTTAACTACAATTGTGTCAAGTACTCTGAAGGGCAAAGATCATAACAGGAGTTCGATCCAAATCTTGTGGGTCAGGAAAAGTGTCATTAAAGAAATTATATTTAAGCCTAAAACTTAGAGGAGCTTGTTAGGCCAAAGATTTGGTTTTGAGGAGAAAAATGGCTAAAATACCTTAAATTTTTTGGCATTAACAATTTGGTAGAATTTTGTTTGCTTATTTGTTTGTTTCTCTTTCTGAGGTCCTATCTATAGGCACCTTCATGCATCACATGAAATCTGTTGCCAGAATCATTCACAATAAAGTTGTCCTGTTTACCAGTCTGATAAGCTGTTTTTATTCTTTAATAAATAAGAAACAAGGGCATTGTTCCCTACAAAATAGCTGAGGTTTTACTTAAATAAAATCTGTTTGGAAATGTTAAGCGGGTTACACAGAACTAATATGCCTCAAGGTGGTCATTCTCTCTGGATTAAAACTGTGGAACAATTGTGGCTCCTGTTACAAGGAAAATAACAAAGGACTATTATAAAAGAGGACAAAAATCTCTGTTCCCAGAGGGGGACTGACAAGCTGAAAGTCTCTTCTACATAACAACACAAAAGCCTGATTGCCTAGAATTGTTTGTTTATGTAAATCAAGAGGGTACCATTAATTCTGCAAGTGAGACTGCTAAGCAACAAAGAATGTAATGATTGGCTGGATCCATGCTCACTGGCTTTTGGCAAATCTGACAGAGCCTATTGCTTTTACTCTTAACTCTGTCTGTATACCATTAGGAAAAGAAGTTTGTTATTATGTATTAAAAGTGAATTGAAAAATTCTTAGAGTAGGAGTTGGAGTTGGAGTTATAGATTTGAAGGCAAGAGTATTCATCTTTTCAAGATCTGTTCACTCACTCCCAAAGTTTCCTCAAATCAGACTCAACGCTGCACCATGACAGATGTTCCAGAGACATTCAGTGGGGCTGAGTGTAATGGGGATTCACCACCTGAAAATGGGCAACAATTCAACTCTAAAATCATGGATGAAGCAACTAATGCTGATGGCACACCACCATACTACAGGGTAGACCCTAGTCTTGGAGAGATTCCCATAGAAGAAAGTCAGGAAGACAGTGAAAAATCACAAGGAATCATGCTACTCAACTCGTCCATGGATGAGAAGTTCCTAAAAGGTAAACTATCTCTGTACTCCTCAATTAGCTTGTTCTGATTTATAAACTCACTCAGGATTATTTTCATAAACTACTATAACAAGAATTACCTGACTATATATATTTTTAAAAAGGTTATTTTATGGAGGCTGCATAGCATAAGGACTAAGCCTCTGCCTTGAATCAAATCTGGAATTATCAATATGATGGTTCTGTGGTACCAGACAATGTTCCTAGCCTCATAAAGCCTCAATTTTCTCTTTAGGGGAACATAAAGTAGTAGTACCTACATTTGTAGGGTTATTCTGAGAATCACTTTAGACAATTCAGATAAACTGCATACAGTAATTATTGGAAAAATGTTAATTGTTGTTAATAAGGGTAGAACTTTATTATTATTATAAACAGTTCCATTATTGGTTGGACAAGGAGAATTCAGATTTTCAAATTCTTCTTCTAAATATATCTGAAGATGTCTGAATTAATGATTCTTTATAGAGATATAAAAGGATAGATTCTTATTATTATGCCTTTAAATAAAGGATCCACTGAGGAAATGAACCCAAGTAATTTCAGCCATTGTCATTAAAATTAAAAACTCTACCTGGAGCCTAAATTGATAATTTATTTACTTTGCAACTATCTAATGCATAAGTATTAATGCTGTGGATTTTCCCTCCAGAGAAACCAGAAGAGAACCTCTTTATTGTTCATAAGGCTACTACAGATCTTTCTCTCCAAGAGACAAGTTCTGATGAAATGACGTTCAGAGAAGGTAACAGGAACTGTAGTTTTCTACACAGAAATTGAGTGGATATGAATGACAGTTTTTACATGGGATGTTATATAATTGTGGGGTTACAAAAGCAATCCAGGCAACACCTTAAAAAATGTCCAACCTGCTCTGTTGTTATTGTTAAGTGCTGTGGAGTTGGTTCTGACTCATAGCAACCCTGTACAGGATTTCCAAGGCTATAAATCTTTACGGGAGCAGAAAGCCTCATCTTTCTCCCACGGAACTGCTGGTGGTTTCGAACTGCTGACTGTAAGGTTAGCAGCCCAACTCGTAACCACTACGATACCAGAAAGTCTTGATTTATCTGTGGGTTCCACCTTAGATAGCATTTCAGATGGTTCAAGATTGCGATTGCATGGATTGGCATAGCTGTTTGACAAGCTTTGATTCTATTGTTAGTCCACTAAATCAGCATTTTCTTTTGACCAACATGTCTTCAAATCTATGTCAGGCCCCTTGTGGACTGTAATTTTTTTTTTTTTTAATAGATGTATCAAAAAAGTCTATTATCATTGTCATGCAGTTTAAAGTAACTTTAAAAATTGATTGCTGTATAAGAAAATGCTAGGTTTTTGATATAAGCCCAAAATGGTTTCCTCGTTCTTGTCAAAGAAAGCTCAGAAGGTGATAAAGTTACTTTTTTGTGTCTTTTCCCAAAATAGGAGAATAAAAAGTACATTGATTTTTAAATGAGGACATTGGCTTTAAAGTAAACTCAGTAGACTAAGAATCATGCATTCTGCAGATGTCTATTCTAAGAAGACGTTCACATTCAAAATGTTTCCATATACAGTGCAGGATATAATTTATTGATTAATCATTCATTTCTTATCTTGTAGCATAAACATCTTATTTCAAAATTAAAGTTATATTTTTAGGACCCCTCCAATGTAGTTTGATTAGTGTCTACGACTTTACAGACAAATGTTAAAGAGATTATTAGTTGAACGTCACATACACTAGTGTATGCCAAGGAGGAGATGAATGTGATTCGCCATTTCCTTCATTTTTCCTCTTTGTGTGGGAACCTATCAGACTGTGTTGACCACATTTAGTAGTTCACTGGTAGTCCCTTAATGAAAAATATAGTGATCAAAAATTGCCAAATTTATACAGTTCGAGAGACAATTTATAAGACTAGTGTGCCATCAAGTTGATTTTAACTCATAACAATCCTGTGAGACAGAGTAGAACTGCCCCACAAGGCTCTATAGGTTGTAGCCTTTGTGGGAACAGATCCTCAGGTCTTTCCTACCATGGAACTGCTAGTTTTCCTAGCTGACGGAGGCACAGATTTCAGTGTCTTTTAGTTTTACTGTGGTAAACATAATAAAAGTTAGTATGTTTAGAGAGTATAATCCTGGATGGAAAAACATGTTGAAGCTAAAAATATTAAGGAAAAATTATTATTTAAATCAAGAAGTAATTCCATGCATGACAAAACCATACCTGAGTCATGAATATGAGCAAAAAGATCAATTTCTTTGGTTCTTGTGGGGAAAATCCTCCCAAACAAAAGAAATTTTAAGATTATGACAAACTTAAAAATATATACTTATTTGCAATAGAAAGAGCATAGACTGGGCATGGGCACCTATGAATCAGAACTGATTGAACAGCACTTAACAACAACAACAACAAAAAGAGTTATATGGACACCTGGTGTGGTACTGTAGGATCAGCACTGAACTTGAAACCACGAGACATCGTCAGTTCAAACCCACCAGCTGCTCCTTGGTGGTTATGCATTGGAACTGACACAAAGGCACTTAACAACAATATAAGTTTAGAGTATAATTCTTTCTCTGCATGTTTTTAGTGTAATTCTTAGAAGTAGGGAAATGTAAAATAAATAGAAGGTAAAAATCCTATGATAAAAATGTATCTGTGGCATCTTTCAACGAGAGTAGAAAATTGTGAGAAGGGCAAAGAGGAACATTGCCTCTCACCTTAATAATAGGCTCAATTTTAGCATGTGCGGTAGCTCTCAAGGATAAGCTTTGACAGTGAACCACAAGGTTGGAGGTTTGAGGTCACCAGTTTATCCATGAAAGAAAGATAAATTTGCCTGTTTCCACAAAGATGAACAGCCTCAGAAACCCCATACAGATTTTTTATGATTCAGAATTGATTCTATGGCATTTAACAACAACAAATACAAATCATATTGTTGAGATTATACTTATATGATCTAACTCCTTAAAAAGTGAGAATTGCAATAAATTAAGCCTTTTAGATGTCACTACATGGTGATGCTATAGGATAAGTGCTGGATCAAAAGAACTGTTTAAACCACAAGGTTGGCAGTTCAAACTCACCAGCTGCTCCTTGGAAACCTTATCCAGGGTTTCTATGAGTCGAAAACAACAACACGGTGCCAAACAACCTGAGTTAACTAGGTATCTTGAGGCAAATCTATCAATATGCAGATATGACCTAAATATGAATTTTAAACCTTGGCTCTCTAAAAATCAGTGGTGAAACTTAGAACATATTGTGTATGATTTGGGGGGGTGGGTGTCTAGGTTAGTCCAACATATGGCTCCTGAACATCTGTTCCTCCTCCATCCCTGGTTAGTTTAGACTAACTCTGAGAAGCACAGTGACAAATGCTCAGTGTGGTACCCTGGGTGTGACCAGACATGAGCAGTCAGTCAAAGGTTTTACTATTAGAACAATGCCTTTTTGCTCATAAAGCACTTTTCTAATTTTACTTGAGGGGTGTATGTGTGTGTATGTATGTGTGTGTGTGTTTGAGGGGGTAAGGTTATAAGAGAGAGAGCCAGATACTTTATTTTAAATACTAATATATTGAGTGGTGACAGGCTAGACAGACTTTTAAAAGTATGTGTCTCAGGGTACACCAGTCCCACTAGATACAATAGCCCACACAAAAGTTCTATAATCAAATGAGCTTGGGTTGATTTCTTGGAGAATTACAATAAATTAGCTTTTTAAAGTCCTGAATAAATTTTAAATAAACTCATTTAACTGTATTTCATACAGTGTTTCCCAGACTCATTTGACTATAAAGACTTTTTATTATGTAAAAAATATTAGTAACTCACAGAATAACATCCCATAAAACACATGTTGGGAAATGCTTGTCCAAAAAAATGGTTTGGAAAATAATAAGTGAATGTTATACATGGCTCACTACCAATTGATTTTGCTATAGGTCACCAGTGGGAGAAGATTCCTCTGAACAGCAAGAACCAAGAACTAATTAGACAGAGGGAAATGATTTATGAAAAACCTGTAGAGGAAGAAGAAGAAGAGGCTAGAAAGAACAAAGCTTATCAGGCAACTGAAATTGAATGGCTAGGATTTCAGAAACCTAGCCAAGTTGACATGTTGCATTCTAAACATGATAAGGAGCCAGAGAGTTGGGATGAAGAAATTAATGATGATGATGATGATGATGATGATGATTGCAATGATGACAACGATGAAGTTCAAGTTATAGAATTCAAGAATAAAAATGAAGAAGGCTGTCAATTAAGAGATGAAGGTGATGCAAGTGAGGAATCCCTTCTGAGCAGCCCCAGTTCCCAGCCTGTGACACCAGATGAGCATCCAACCTTTGGGAAGAAGAATGACATCTCCAGAAATGCTTATGCAAGATACAATACAATATCCTACCGGAAAATCAGGAAGGGAAACACCAAGCAAAGAATTGATGAGTTTGAGTCCATGATGCATTTATAAATTAATTGCAACTGAAAAATTCTCATGTTTGCTAAAGGGAAAACTAATTCTCTTTTCTTGAGATGTATCTTTGGATGCCTCACTTAAGTAATTCCCTTTGAAGACATGGAAGCTTACTTTCTGTTTTGCTGTAGAATATTATGGAAATAACTCTAGACAACATTCAGTCTGGTAACTGCCAATCAAAAAGTATTAATTTCATTCTAGGCATTTTTTTTAAACATTCACTAATACAATAAGTAGTCAGAACCATGATGCAATACACCAAATAGTCAACATCATTATTGAATATGCCATGATTTGGCCTTAACAGTGGTAACATTTGAAAATTTAGTCATCAAATGAAAGAAATTACTTATTGAAATGACCCCATATTTTTCTTTTGATGTCTTTCTTGCTGTACATTGGAGGTGATAAAAAGTCTGCTATTAAACCACTCTTACTTTTAAACATGGTTTTATAGACTCTGGCAATAAAAGTTTCAGAATGCTTCATCTTTCTTTTATCTTCAAAAAGATCAATTTTAAGTAGTTTTCCTTGGCACATACAGGGTGAAAATTCTGTAGGCCTCCTTCCTAGGTGTTACCATTCACTGAATTTTCTCTCTGGAGGGGGCATGCATAATTGTCAGCCAGGAGAATTTTGTTTGCTAAATGTTGGCTTTATGCTCTCAAACTGAATTAAGTCCATTGTAAAGTTGATACAAAAGAGAAGCTAGAAGATTAGAGGGCAGTAGACTAAAGAGTTATATTTGATAGTTTTATTTTTGTGACTGGAAATTAAATCTTGTCTTTAATAGTTAAAGCCATTAAAAATAAAAATGACAGTTTTATCACACTTTTAAGAAAATACCCCTCTCTATTACCATACTTTCCCTTATTAACAGCTTCTTAGAGTAATTTTCTTTCCTTAGAAACCTGAGACAACTTTAGTCACAAATGTACTAGTTACTATGAAAGTAGAAATAACTATCTTAGAATAATTTCAAAGTAAAGTATATGCATGTACTTTTGTTGAGAAAGCTCTGATAATTGTTGGGAATATATTTTACTGGACTTCAGTCCAAATCTAGATGTTTAAAAATATGCTTGTGGACCTTCATTCAAACCAATACGCCAAATAATGTGTATTTATGAATGTGGAGAGTATATTTATATAGTTTTTAGTCTATACCACAGTTTTTCATTTCATGCTTCCATATATATTATGAACTTTTGTTACCACAGATAAAGATACTTTTTCACCCTTCAAATGAAAAGACAATTCCTTATTGTCTGAATGTAATACAGTCATTGTACTATTCAGTCCTTTGTTTATTATTTTTTTTTATTTTGTGAAAAACACTGGTATAGTCTTTCTTAGATTATTGCTTATTTATGTGTAAAAAATCCCACACATTCTACTGGCATTTCTGTTAATTCTTCCTGGTCATACAATATATTTCCACAGTATCATATATTACTAGTTTTTACAAGACTCAATTTTGAGTTCAGGATTGGGTGTTCCTTCTATTCTTTCAGAGAGCTTACCAGCAGGTCAAATGAAAGTCCTTAATCAATACAGAACCTGTAAATCTCATCTTTCACAATGCAAGTTTTCAGAATAAAACCAAGGTCTCCATTGGTAAAGTCAGGTAGGAGATTGATGCACTAAGACAATTTCCTTATTAATTTAGATCTTCTAATCTTTCTACCTGGACAACCTACTTTCTTTTCTGGATTTCTGGTGAGCCTTACAATTTGCCAATTAACTTCAAATCACATTATGTAATTGCATCATATTGTTAAATTACCATTAATACAACATGTATTGTGAGTAAACATAATGAAGGTGATGCATTTCTGTAGAACTTTAGTGAACTGGGAAGTATGATCACATGGTATAGCAAACCAACTATGGGGTTTCAGCAGTAACCTTGGCCTTTTTAACTCTATGGTCTTGTCAAAATTATTAACTCATTTAGAAATATTTTATCAGTCAAGATTTTCTTAGAATATGTTTATTTGTTGTTGTTAAGTACCATGGAATCAGTTCCGGCTTATAGACAGTGACCCTGCACAGGGTTTCTGAGGCTGCAAATCTTTACAGGAGCAGAAAGCCTCATCTTTCTCCCATAGAACAGCTGGTAGTTTCAAACTGTCGACCTTAAGGTTAGCAATCTGATTTGTAACCACTATGCTACCAGAGCTCTGAGTGTTTAATGCTCATGAATGAAGCAATGAAGTTGCAAAAGAGCACTGAAAGTATTCGTTATCATCAGTACACACTGCCTTATACTGCCATCTTATGTCAAGGCCATAGAATTAATTGACCATAAGTAACATGAAGGTGGAGTACTGGTCTGGCACTGTAGGATAAGCACTTGATCATAAGATCGGTTTGAACTGCAATGCTGGTGATTCAAACTCACCAGCTGCTCCTTAGAAACCTTATACAGGGTCACTATGAGTCAGAATTGACTCAACTGCACCGAACAATAACATGATGGTGATGGATGGCTGTTAGATTCTTTTTAAGCAAGGAAAGACAAAGGTATGACTCATATTGCATGGGGGCATTTAAAATACTTAAAACACATGTAGGAGATTATGAAGAAAGCAAATTAGTAATTCAGGTTTATCTGAGCTTTCATGGTTCAAAGTTCAGGAATGGTATGAATAGTCCTGGTATGTGGTAAGAATAAAAATTGATTTTGCTATAGAAATGCTAATATTTTATTACATGACTTTTTGTTTTCTTAATTGCTAGGTTGAAAATGATTAATAATAACTCTATTTCTCTGATAGTATAAACTTACCTTTTATATAATACTATCTCTGAATGCACAGATATGCCAGAATATGTATATATATGTATATATGTTTAATTATTAACACTTTAGATAAAGAAAGACTGTGTACAACTTGCTTGCAATAAAAGTTTGAGTCCTTGTTTGTGGTTTCTAGACTTAATTTTATTTGACTTATTTATGAAATTTAAAATGCTTATATATCAATAATTACAAAGGCCATCAATGTATGTCACTGAGAAATCAAAATAGCATCCCATTTTAATTCATTTGAAATATTTATTTTGTTTAAAGTTCTTTAATTGTAGATGAAATTGTAAAAGCATTTCTAGTAAACAGCCACATAATGGACATGAAAATTTTCTATAATTTTTATAGGAACCATGATATTATTTTAGGCACTTCTTAACTACAACAACTTAAAAAAAAA
>NW_006408699.1:6216120-6217855 GCF_000296735.1 Chrysochloris asiatica
AAGTGTGGCAGCGGTAGTGAGGTTGGCCCAGGATCGGACATTGTTTCATTCTGCTGTGCATGGGGTCGCTATGAGTCGGTTCCGACTCGATGGCACCTGATAACAACAACATATATATATAGTCAGCAAGGCTATATATTTAAACCATGATGGCCTTTTTCTTTCTTTCTTTTTTTTGGGGGGGGGAGGTCAGTGGGAAATAATTTTAATCATAGAATTGTGCATTTTCTTCCCACAAGTGTGCTTGTAATAGGAATTGACATTGTGATTCCTTTCACTACAAGTCAAATATTACAAAATACTTATAAGAAAATGTTGAAATTAATTCAAACACAAAAACCAAGATGGGATGAGATAAATGAGTTTCTCAGAAATTTCTACTCCTGTGCCCATAGCACACAAAAAGAAAGTTGAAACAAATAAGTAACTAAGACTCCCCCATTCATGTTTCAAAAAATTTGGAAAACAGGAAGAAACAGGATCAAAATGGTGTGAAAAGGAATGGATGTTAGCAGTACTACTTTTAATAACCTGTCTATTTTTAATGAAATATCCTACCTTATATGCAATAAATTCTTACCAAGACTAAACTTTAGGCTATTCCTGCACTGGAATTAGCAAATGCGCTGACAAGGGGAGTAGCTTGTTCACCTAGTTTAACGAAAGCCTCTTTTTCCATGAACGACTGATGTGAGCAGAAGCCTGTTCTGGGTCAAAAGCTGTCGCAGTAGCCCTTCCATCTCTTTCATGAACACTTCGGACACATCGTCCTTAGTTAGTACTGAAACAAGAACACAGGGACTGGATTTGGGGCTGCTTTGGCAAGAGGCACAGCAGAATCATCCTCTGACTTCTTTTGGGGAGTAGCAGTAGTCCCTTAATTCTCCGGATTAACTCTCAGTGCAGTGGGTACAAATCAAGTAATTTCTGCCTTGGGATAAGTGATCTGTGACTTGGCACTGATAGATGCTGTGGCGTTCTTCTCAGTGGTGGCTGCGCTTGTATCATCCACCTTGAGTTGTAGAATCTAGCTGGGTGGGGCACTTAAAACCCCAGGGTTTGATAGGGGAGCTGATGAGAAAAACTCAGGTGGAGCAGGTCCAAGTGGAGGCCCCAAAGATGGGCGCATCATGCTAGGATGAGGTGGAGGGGTACCTGGAGGTGCAGGGGGAGGTAGCCTTGGAGGAAGTCCTCTGAGGAGGAGGATCAGGAGCAGAACTGGAGCAGGGCCTGGAGGGGGTTCTGGGGGCCAACTTGAAAGTGGTCCTGGAGGTAAAAGTTGGGGTAAATGTCCTCAGAGTCCTGGCATTCCAGGTGGCCTCAGGAATGGAGGAGCTCCTGGTGCTGGTCCAAGACGAAGGCCTGTAGGTGATCCAGGTGGCCTTAAAGGTGGAGCAGGTGGTGGTCCACGGGGTGGTGGTCCTGGCATGGGAGGTGCCTGTATCTGAGAAGGAGGAACAGACTGGAGGAGCCTGCTGCTGTGAAGAACCAGTAGATGTGCCATCAGAAAGCAATTCCTCTTTATGTTGCTTTTGTGATTGTTTTTCTGTTTCAGAATCATCTGTATTGTCATCTTCTGAAAATTCCTCTACTTTACATCCCTCCTCAGAGAGTTCCTGGCCTGCCAATCAAACCATCATGGCTTGAAGAGGAGTCAGCTCCTTCATGTTCTTCCTTGATTTTCCAGACATATCTGCAAATCTTGCATTCAGACCAGACTTTTTTTTTTTTTTTT
>NW_006408699.1:6218088-6224538 GCF_000296735.1 Chrysochloris asiatica
CAAAGGACACATTCTGCAAGCCTGCCTCCTGGACACCAGCACACAACCTTTCTCTTTCCATGAGTCTAAATTCCTTAGCTGCTTTATTTCTCCATGTCCTTATCTCTGTCTGCATCTCTGGTGTCTCTGCTTTTCTGGACAGGGTCCCACATTCCACTCGTGCTCTTCTTCCCTTTATGGTCCTGGGGTCCTCTGTTTCTGGACTGTATGATTAACTACTTCCCCCTTTTTGTTACAAAAATTCTATCTTTACAGTTGTGACAGTCACAACTAGTCATGATAACAATTGTTGTTGTTGTCAACTGCCATCGAGTCAATTCCGACCTATAGCGACCCTGTATAGAGCTTCCAAGGAGCAGCTGGTGAGCTTGAACCATCGACTTTGCAGTTCAAATAGCTTTGCAGTCTGGTGCATTAACCCACAGTGCCACACCAGGACTTATGATTTAATAGTGATAACAATTATTCACTATTAAATCATAAAACTCTTATCCCCATCTCTTCTCACCAGATCCATCTAGACAAGATGAAAACTATTCAGTGGGGATTCTACCTTCTCCCACACAGTCTGAAACTAAATCCCTCTTGAAAAGTTGTAAGCCAGTCACTTCATGCCTTTATAGCCCTCCCAATTTTGGTAGTCAATGTCTAAGTTGTCTATCCATATCCACTCTGTGTATATAGGGGATAGGATTGATCCTTGATGTGCAGACTCCTTTCCTCTCAGTTGGTATTTTAACCTACCACATCCAGAAATATAGGTCAAGTTCATCAAATTATAGGAATTTACACTTGCTTCCTTTATCAAAGTTTTGTTATCTTCCTTTAGTTGAGTTCTGATCATCAAGCCATCTATGTTAGGTCAAATGGGTATTACCTGCAAGTTTGGGAATGCTTGTGTGTCTCCTGTCACTTCATATCAGCCTCCATAGTTGTGTCCTTGTCCATGGGTTCAGGAGTCCCCAGGTCTCACCACTCTTTGGACCAACCAACACTTCCTCTTCTCTCTCATCTCATGGTCTACAGGAATCTATGGAACGTGATCATACTCAACCCATATTTTCATTGCTGCCTTTTCCTCTCTTCCACTCACCAGTAGACCAACGTGGTTGCCAGCAAGCTTACATGGCTGCTCGTGTGTTCCCTTTGAGTTTCAGTTGTGGAGGGGGGTTTGTCCTGAAGGGATTTGATTACTTGCCTTGATGGCTTCCTGGTGAACAACTTGCTTGTTCTTATAGTAGCCAATCAGACTTGCCGCTTTTATTTTTTGGATTTTTTTCCTGCTGGTCTTTCTTTAAAGGATTATCTTCTGTTCCTCTAGCTGTGTCAGGCTGGTCTGCTCAGACCAGAATTTTTCTTCATTGTTGTCTCTGTCATTATCATGAGGGTGCATGAAATCATCCCCCGGCTTTCTCCATTGATCTGTCAGTGTTATTGTCATCAGTGCTGTTAGCATGCTAATTTTGATCCATGTCCTCAGGATAGCCATCATCTTCACTGGTGCTAGAAACATCATCATCAGGACCTTAATGTGCAAGTTAAGGACTATATAACAAATCGTCATCTTGCCTAGGAGGGCAAAAATCTAGGGTAAAGGCCACTTTTCCATATATCTGTAATACTTGAGGGGGACCAGGGGGAGGGCAAGGCGGCTTTCTACCAGGGAGCAAACATGAAACACCATGTGCAAGAAGAGAAAGTATAGAAACTGCCCGAGTTGGTGGTGGATAGGTTAAAGTCTTCCTAAGGATGGAGGGTGGCTGAGCACCAGGAAGTGGCATCTCCTGGATTAAAATGTTGGAAGGAGCCTGGGGCATATCTTGCAAAAGAATACTCCCAACTTCCACATGCTGAGCATTCTTAACAACATCAAAATATTGGCTAAATTGAGCCCTCTTCTGTTCATATTCTACCTTGAGTTTTCTCAATTCTTTCTAAATATCTAGATTCTCTTTTTCATAGAGTTGTGGAATATGTTCAAAGGTTTCATGCAGTTTTTTACGCTTGTCTTTCAGAACCTTTTCATTTAATTGTGGCTCCATTCATCTAATTTCTAATTAAACTCCATTTCATCTAATTTCTCCATGTCATGAATAATCTGTTTGGGATCCTACTTCTTTAAAACAGCAGCTCACACCATTACATGTTGTTTTTTGTTCCTTTTAAATTCTCTTTTCTGGGTTTCCTTTCAGGCCTGGTCTGTGGGGGTTCATAAAATTTTCACTCTTGGATGATGTAGATCTCCATCCCATGATGGCAATGTTTATGGTTTGCTTGTTATTAAAAAAAAAAAGAACAAAACAAAACACTTCTTTTGGGCTCCCAATACTCTGAGAAGTGTGGGGGGACGATTCCTAGCTTCTTTTGCTTGGTAGGGGCCTTCACCCTTGCCTCTCGGTCAGTGACTTAGCCACTGCTATATTGAAACCTCGTGTCTCTCCGTCAGTCTTACACCATGATGGTATTTTTATGTAATTCTTTCTGCCTATTTACATTGGGTACTACGTTTGGCACATTTTCAAATGTAGTACAGATATTTAAGTTTTTCAATGTGGTAGGAAAAACATTTAAAATAAATAATACTAGAAAATTATGGGAAAGAATGAAAGACCAGAGTATTATAAGGAAGAAATATATTTGACTATATGAGAAAGGCAATACTTCTTATAAAGCCTGAACTTTCATTGCTCTATAAAAACAATAGAGCTATAAAAAGTAATGCTAACAGCTATAACAACAACAACAACAACAAAAAAAACTATAGCAAAGATTTGCTAATATTAAAATATCGGACAGTGACGTACCATAATAAATATGAAGACAAAAGTGCATATACAACATGAGGTGATTCAGTCATAGAATCGCCAGAAGCACAAAGACACAGCTACACTAATGAGCCAGAGCATAAGAAATCTCCAAATTACATGACAACTACAAAACCAAATGACAATGTCTCATAAGTTATTGCCAGTTTTGGGAAAATTTTAGAAATGAGTTTGGAAAGCGATGTGACTTTTTACCCAAAAATTTTAAATGACATATTTGTCTGCTTTAATAATAATAACTTCAGCTAGTCAGAGACAGGCAAGCACACTGGTTCCATAGGATAAATACTGGACTGTGTGAACCACAAGGTCAGTGATTTGAGCCTACCACCCACTGTGCACGAGAAAGATGAGGCTTTCTGCTCCCACAAGATTTACAGCCTTGGAAACCATGGATCGGGTCACTAGGAGTCCTAGTGTGGTGTTGTGGGTTAATACGCTGGATTGAAAAGTTGGTTTGACCCAAAACACCAGTAGTTCAAGCTCACTAGTTTCTCCTTGGAACTATACAGGGTCACTAGGAGTCAAAACTGACTCGACTACAGCACTTAACAACAACATGAGTCTTGAACTGACTTTACAGTGCTTGAGTTGGAACTGACTTGAAGGCAATTAGCAACAACATCAAAACCAGTGAGAGACAGAGAAATTTGCAAAGAGAAATTCACTATGAATCAGTTTTAACAACAGAAACTATATATATATATATATATATATATATATATATAGTTTCTATTATTAAATGCCATCAAGTCTGTTTCGATCCATAGCAATCCTGTATAGGGTTTCCGAGGAGCAGTTGGTGGGTTTGATCCACTGACCTTGTGTTTCAAACTGATCTTGCAGTCCAGCACATTATCCTGCAGCACCACACCAGGACTATATATATATGAGAATAATTTTGTTGTCCTCGAAAGATACTGTAGGAAAGGTCATTCAATCAAGTCCACCAGCTGCTCCGCAGAAACCCTTTACAGGATTGCTATGAGTCGGATTGACTAATTAGCACTTAACAATAGCAATATATATTCCTCATTTAATGATTACCTGACATTTCACATTTACAATTATAGTGAAAAACAAAACAAAACAACTACACTCTTTTATGCACTAATGGTGTATTATCTGGCAGTAATGAATGCCAAGGTTCTGGGGCAGAATAACAATGGCTGTGATGGCTAAGGCTAGGTGACAACTTGGCAGGGCCAGGATTTTCAGTGATTTGGCAGTTATATAATGATATCATTTGGCAATTTTGTAATGATGTAATCATCCTTCATTCTGTGATCTTATGCCCTCTATTTTTATGTAACATCCATCTTTGCTTGGTAACCTGGTCTTTAGAACCTAACCATATCCTTAAATGAGGAGTTGTTAAGTGCTATGGAGTCAGTTTTGATTCATAGCTACCCTCTATAGGGTTTCCAAGGAGTCACTGGTGGGTCTGAACTGCTGACCTTGTGGCTAGCAGTTAAGTGCTTATACTGTTGCTGTTGTTAAGTGTCTTTGAGTTGGTTCTGACTCACAGCGACCCTGTATAGGGTTTCTGAGGAGTGGCTGGTGGGTCTGAACTGCCGACCTTGTGGCTAGCAGTTAAGCGCTTATACTGTTGCTGTTGTTAAGTGTCTTTGAGTTGGTTCTGACTCATAGCGACCCTGTATAGGGTTTCTGAGGAGTGGCTGGTAAGCTTGAACCTCTGACCAACCTGGAAGTTCAAACTGACCTTGCCATCTGGCATATTAACCGACAACACCACACCATGGCCTATTTGCCAAATTCCTCTCAGCCTTCTTCATGGTTTCTGTAATGGAGAGACTGAAATTTCCTTTACTAAATTGTGCAGATCAGTGAACACAAAACATGCCTGGCATACAGTACGTGGTGGTGGTATGCCATGGAGTCAGTTCTGACTCACAGGGACCTTGCATAGGGTTTTTGCGGCTGTAAATCCTTATGGGAGCAGAAAGCCTCATCTTTCTCCCATGGAACAGCTGGTAGTTTCAAAGTCCTGACCTTTAGGTTAGCAGCCTGACTCATAACCACTTCTACCAGAGTTCCTTATATAGTAGGCAATCCACCATAAATGTTCCCTTCTGACTTCCTAGCATTCCATGTAGTTTCTTTGCTTTTGTCCAATATTATGGGCCCTTCATCTGAAGACTAATTTCTTTCCTGTGTTCTGAGTATGGAAATTTAATGTTAGAACCAGTAAAGATGGTACCATATGGTGCATCTCAATCCCATTCTCTTGCATGAAGGCCCTTTGAAAATCATTCTAAAGCATTCATGACATTCAAGGTTGACTGACAAAATTGAATTCCTTTATACTATAACCGATGCCCTTCAATAATCCCTAAGGTGATGCCAGAAATGAAGTCTGGTATATCTAAGAGAATGTTTCTAATTTGGTGAGGTGCAGCTAGCAATACTCTGTGATCATGGGGCATAGCGGTTTGTAGGTCTGTGAATGACAGACTATTGAATGTCAGCAAGCAGAATTTAGTAAATTTGATACTGGCAATAAAATAGGACTGTTCAACAACAGCTGTGCCATGTTTTAGGGGAGTGGGGTGGAAGCTTTGGGTAACTGTGGAAAAGAGAAAGGAATTCAGCAAGCTGATAAGATCACAAACACTCTAGTAAGGGTTTTGTAAGTTAGCTTTTGATTAAATAATCCTTGTCAAATATTATCAAGATAACCAGTGTGTTTAAGGTAAGAAGACAAACAAATATCTTTCTAAAGAAGACAATGAAATAAGCCAATCCAGGAAAAATCCTAAAGTTCTCAATAATACAGATCCCTGTTGAAGAGTCCAGGGCTGTTTGGATTCTCATGTGTACCATCCAAGGGCTTAGTATTACAAATAGCAGAACATCGAGTAGTATTTGATGCCTTTAATTTTGCTGTTGTGTTCTGTTGAGTCAATTCCAACTCATAGTTTCCCTGTGTGGACTTTTTAAGGAATGGCTGGTAGGTTTGAACCACTGATCTTGTGGTCCAGTGTTTACCCTACAGCACCACACCAGGACTTCTGATGCCTTTAATAGTGTCTTATAAAGGCAAATATGCTTGAAAAACTTTGGTAATTGATTTAATAATTCTTCAGTACTCTCAAGGTTATGGAGTCCTGGTGTGGCGCTGTGGGCTAATGTGACAGATTGCAAAATTGTTTGAACTGCAAGGTTGGTGGTTCAAGCTCACCAGCTGCTCCTTGGAAACCCTATACAGGGTCGCTATGGGTTGGAATTGACTCGACGGCACTTAACAACAACAACAAGTCAAGGTTATGCCTATCAAGATTCCTAACTAGTGATTCAATCTTTGCATGTAATAATTGAGAAAATACACGACAAAGACTGTTTTAAAGTTTTATCCAAGAATAAATGTGTGATGTATGGAAACAATCTTTTGTTATATTAATAATATGGATTTTAAAATAGCTTCATATAATGCATATTTCAAGGTAAAGTCAGGAAGACCATATGCTGAGAAATCAATAGAACTTTTTTTTTGAGAAAACCTTTCAGATTCTTCCAGCTGGTATACAATGCATTCATCCAAAACATTTGTATTTTTCTCAAGAGTTGATGAAATTGTTGTTTTGAATAGTTCTGTTTGTGGAAT
>NW_006408699.1:6224638-6228828 GCF_000296735.1 Chrysochloris asiatica
TCTTTGTTGTTACTGTTGTTAAGTGTTCTTAAGTCAGTTCTGACTCATAGCTACCCTGCATAGGGCTTCTGAGGAGTGGCTGGTGGGTTTGAATAGCTGACCTTGAGGCTCAAACTGACCTTGAGTCCAGTGCATCTTGCAATGCCACACCAGGACTCCAAGATAGTCTATAGACTCGGGTAAAATCTTGCAATCTTTTTCATTTACTTAATGAAGAATTACAGAAAACATCTAGAATATACAGTTTGGTCTGTAAATCAATTAATCCTTTGGCAACTGGCTTGTGTCCCCTACTCCACAATACTGGCTCTGTTTTGAAAACATTCTCACATTTTCTAGTCATCCTTTTATCTGCAATGTCACTTATTTGAATAAAATATCTTTAAAATGTCACAAGTCTTCTTCCCTTTCCCATTCTTACAGTTCTGCTTTAGTGTAATTCACTGGTAATTTAATTTTAATTTAAAATAGGAAATCAGAATCAAAGATGCCCAGTTTTACTAAAACCTCAACAGAGCAAAGATTTGATTATAGGAATAAGCATATAGTTCTTGTGTGATGTTATAGGATGAAGCACTTGACTACAAGGTTGATTTGAACCAGAAGGTCAGTGGTAAAAACCCACAACTCACTGCTTGGAAATCTTACACAGGATTGCTATGAGTTGGAACCAACTCAGTGACGCTTAACAACAACAACAACGAGGCTATACTTTGGGAGTCTTGGTGTGGTGCTGTAGGATAAGCACTGGATTGCTAACTGCAAGATCAGCATTTCAAACTCACCAATTACTCTTTGGAAACCCTATGTAGTTTGCTATGAGTCAGAACTGAGTAGATGGCACTTAACAACACCGGAGTAGTGGGACACTGGAGAATCAACGGTAGAATTTTCACTTTCTATGTGGGAGGCCCAAGTTTGATTGAGAACCAATAAACTTCATGGCAACTACCACCCAACTGTCAGTGGAAGCTTGTATGTTGCTATAATAGGGAACAAGTTCAGTGGAGCTTTCAATAAAACTATCTGGGAAGAAAAATCATGGGAAGAAAT
Source organism: Chrysochloris asiatica (assembly GCF_000296735.1). NCBI lineage: Eukaryota > Metazoa > Chordata > Mammalia > Afrosoricida > Chrysochloridae > Chrysochloris > Chrysochloris asiatica. Next base: position 6,225,692 of record NW_006408699.1, read on the forward strand.
GTCTGGCAAGCTACTTGTAAAAACTAGCCAATGAAATCCTGTGGATCACAACAACCAGATCTGCAGTCAAGCATAGGAATGATGCAGGACCAGATAGGGTTTCATCCCATTGTGCATGGAGTTGGTATAAATCAAGGCTGGCTCAATTTGCAGAGAGTGAAGAAGCAAACCTTTTAGGGACCTACACTAGCAAAAAGATTTATGGATCTTTCTTAGGAAACTTGTGAAGCAGATTTGCTTAACCCAGTGACTTGGGATAGTTGATTGTATATTGTCCTTGGAGGACACATATTCTAATCCTGGTTCTCTCACCTACTGGCCTCAGGGGTTTGAACAGTAATTTGTCTTCTGGACATTTTTTTTTTTAACCAAATAAATATAAAGGATTATTATGGCCTCTAAGGATTTTACTCTAGTATATGTAATTGTGTGTATTCCTAAAATCACAAGGTCAATGAAACACTATATAATATTTAATAAGAAAAAACTAAAAAAAAAAATAATTTTTTCCAAAATTACCAGTGCTGTCATTGAACCCACATTTAATATGACCTTTTCCTCAAAATTATAAGTGCTTCCATTGACGTTTTTTCTTAAACTTTCTTTCTTTGGCCAAGACTTGGAGCAGTATTTTCCTGATCCTTTTCTTGATGGTTGCTTATTTTATTCTCCTCGTTCATGTTTCCTTGACTTTTTTTTCTACTTTGAACATTTTTAGAGTAGATTTTTAGCATACTTTGTCACTATGATTCCTGTTAAATCTAAAATACCAATTTATTAGTTTCATGCAAAAAAAAACCTTAATATTTTCTGTACTCTAAATTTCTACACTATTCATTTCAACTCCTCTTGTTTTGACCCACAAATTTTGACCTACAACACTGTAGAAACAAAAGATATTTTTAATCATTGAACAAATTTGTTCAATGATGATTAAAAATTTCTTTTGTTTCTACAGTGTTGTAACCTATCCTCTTTTTCTCTTCTTTTTAAATTTTCACATCAGTCTAACAAGTTGCTAATGCAACCAATTTTTTATTTCAAGTATAATTTAAAAACACAAAACAAGGAGCTGAAACAATGCCCATATTTTGAATTGAACAAGCATTTAAAGGTCTCAGGTTGAGAAAAGACTATGTGGTCTTCTAGATCAAAATCCAGCCATCAAATATGATCATATCAACACGTGTTAAAGAGCTTTGCATACATTTGACTCTCGTGGACTTGTTTTGATTTTCTTCAGTGTCAGATTGAATATGCATATGAGAAATTGATGTAGGGATTTCAGTAAGGTAATTGATGTTTATAAGGGCTGTGGTTTATAAGAGTTGGTTCTAACTCATAGAGACCCTGCATCGGGATTATGAAGAATGACTGGTGGGTTTGAACCACCAACTTTGCTGTTAGTAGAAAAGTGCTTCTTTTATAGTGCCACACAAGGACTCTATCTAGTAAGAGCTATGTATTTCTGAGATATTCCTATTCATAGGTTTTTTTGATTAAACAAAAGTAAATAAAATACCAGGTTTTCATTGGTTATACCTAAACAGTTGGTTATTATCAAAAACTGTAAAAATAAGTATCTTTGTGCTTCCTTAATTTCAAGTAACCTGTACACTGTAGTTGGCAAATATGATCTCAGTGACAGAAATGAAACTGGAGAAAACATTACATAATTTTACAAGACCAATGGCTTATTCATGGCAAATAACTTGCTTAAACAACATAAAAGATAACTGTACACATGGACTTCACCAGGTGGAATACACAGAAATCAAACTGACTACATCTGTGGAAAGAGATGATAGAAAATCTCCATCTCATCTGCCAAAACAAGACCAAGGACAGACTGAGAAACAAACCATCAATTGCTCATAATGTAAGTTCAGACTGAAGATGAAGAAAATCAAAACAAGTCCACAAGAGCCAAAATATGACTGTAACATATCCCAACTGAATTTACAGATCATTTCACAAACAGATTTGATGCATTAGACACTAATGATCAAAGACCATAAGTGTTGTGGAATGACATCAAGAACATCATACAGGAAGAAAGCAAAAGGTCATTAAAAAGACAGGAAAGAAAGAAAAGACAAAAATGGATGTCAGAAGGAACTTTGAAACTTGCTTTCAAACATAGAGATGCTAAAGCAAATGGAAATGAGGAGGTAAAAAAGCTGAACAGAAATTTTCAAAGGGCAACTTGAGAAGACAAAGGCAAGAATTACAATGAAATGTCTAAGACCTTGAGTTAGAAAACCAAAAGGGAAGAACTTGCTCAGGATTTCTCAAGATGAATGAAATGAAGAAAAAATATTGAAGGATTCTATAGCCAAAATATTGAATGATGCAGAAAGCATCAAAAGAAGAAGATGGAAGAAATATGCAGAGTCACTGTACCAAAAAGAAATGGTTGATATTCATCCATTTCAAGAGATAGCATTGGATAAAGAGCCAGTGGTACTAAAGGAGTAAATTCAAGGCAAAGAATAAAGCTCTGGAAATCGGTGGATTACAAACTGAAAAATTTCAACAAACTGATGCAGCACTGAAGGAATTCACTCATTTAAACCAATAAATTTGGAAAACAGCTACCTGGCAAACTGATTGTAAGAGATGCATGTTTACACCCATTCCAAAGACAGGTGACCCAATGGAATATACAATTCATCAGAGAATATCATTAATATCATATGTGAGTAAAATTTTGTTAAAGATCAATTTAAAAATGGATGGAATAGTACATTTACAGGTAATTGCCAGAGGTTCAAGGTGGATTCAGATGAAGATGTGGAATGAGGGATATCATTGCTGATGTCTGATGGATCTTGGCTGAAAGCAGAGAATACCAGAAAAATATTTGGCAAGAGCCATAATTAATTAAGGAATTAAAATAAATAAATTGAGACATATTAATCAAGGAATTAAAATAAATAAATGAGACATGGGGAAACCTGCACATAGAAGAATTCATTGTTTTAGCAGAGCTACGATGAATGATTTCCTTTGATGGCAGAGCCACAAAGTTATTTCTATGTGTAGATCCCTAGTTATTTTTTTCCTTTTGAATCATTCTCTGATTTATTCATGATTTTATTAGTATCCCTTTTACTTTAGATTTTTGACTCTCCTAC
>NW_006408699.1:6230373-6231509 GCF_000296735.1 Chrysochloris asiatica
TAAAAAGTCTGACTTAGACATTCTTAAATTAATGATCAGTAAATTAGAGAAGTTGTTTTTCATAGCCTCAGTTTCCCCGATAAGTGATGTTTTTGTAGGCTCTAAACAGATAGTGTATGGAAGAAGTTAATGGAGAGTTAATTGCACCTAACAACTAAAATTAACAAGATTTAACAGACAAAGGTTAAGAAATATGTGAAGGTTAACTTGCTTCTCAGAGAAAAGAATAGATTTATGTAGGAACAAATGTTTAACTAAAAGGTTTTAAGGTGCCTGAATGTCTCCTATGCGTTGAGATAATGTCTCTTTGCTGTAACTTTTCATCCCTGTTGTAAACCATAAGGAATGTGCCCCAAGATAGATCATATTTTGATGTCATTGATTACTATGAAAGCAATGTTTTTTGTAATGGTATATAAGGCGGTTGTAAGATAGAGTAAGTAGCAGTAGAGGTAAGAATTAGAGGTAAGAATAAGCAGAGGAGAGTAGAAGGAGAAAAGAATGGAGGGAGGATAGAGGGAGTAATGTAGAGAAGGAGCAGGGGAGTGGAGTAGTGAAAGTAGTAATGTAGATAATTAGGAGTAGTAGTGTAGAAAGAAAAAGAATAAGAGTAACGTAGAGAAAGAGACAGTAAAGAAATGGAAGGAGAGGAAGCTAGTAAAGAAGCAGAAGAGATGAGCAAGAGAGCAGGAGAGAAAAGAATGAGCAGGAGGGTAAAAAATGAGCAGGGCAGTAAAGAATGAGAGAAGTACAGTAGTAGAGTAGCATAGAAATGAGAAGAATAAAGCATGTAATAAGAAGACTTTGAATTTATCACAACCCATGACTCCATGTAATCCTTATCGCCGACGTCCGTACATGTCTTCAGAAAAACCCCTGGAATAAGTATGCTGGGGCGGGCCCCCGGCAGATATTTACCTGTGCTTTATTGATTTTGCAAAGGCTTTTGACTGTGTGGATCATGACAAGCTATGGATTACATTGTGAAGAATAGATATTTCAGAACATGTGCTCATGGGGAACCTGTGTATAGACTAAGAGGAAATCTTCCAACAGAACACAAGGACACTGTTCGGTTTTAAATCAGGAAAGGTGTGTGCCAGGGTCATATTCTTTCACCATATTTATTCAATCTG
>NW_006408699.1:6232279-6255680 GCF_000296735.1 Chrysochloris asiatica
CAATCAATAAGAAAGACCATAGAAGAATTGATGCATTTCAGTTTTGCTGTTGGAGAAGAATATTAAAAGTATCATAGACTACCAGAAAAACAAACAAATATGTGTTGGAAGAAGAACATCCAGAATGCTCCTTAGGAACCAGGATGTCGAGACTTCATCTCTCATACTTCAGATATGTTCTCAGGAGTGATCAGTCCCTAGAGAAGAATATCATGCTTAGTGAGGTGGAGGGTCAGTGATAAAGAGGTAAAGACCAAACTAGATGGATTGGTATAGTGGCAGAAGCAATGGGCTCAAACACAGCAATGATTGTCAGGATGCTGCAGGACTGGGCCGTGTTTATTCTGTTGTGCATATTATCGCTATGAGTTGACACTGACTTAATAGCATCGCTATGAGTCGGAACCGTCTTGACGGCACTTAACAACAACAACAACAACAACAACAGCAACAAGAACAACAATATAAGACTGTATGGAGAAAACTTGCAGGATGAAATCCAGAAAGGGTTGGGAGAAGGAAGCCATTATAAAGGTCAGAATTCTGCAAAAGAACCTAGTCCAAAGTTGAACTGCTTCCTTGAAATACCTTTCCCATTCCAAATATTGTGATGTTTTCATCCATCCTCTATTCAAACACTGTTAAAATTGAAAACTTAAACTACTACTGAGAAATACAGTCACCAACCCTTGCTGTTATTTTTACAGTAGCTAATGGGGTTAGTAGGTCCATGGGAGGTGCAAATGGTTTGCACTTGGCTACTAACTGAAAGGCTGGTACTTCGAACTCAACCTGCAGCACTGTGGAAGAAATGCCTGGCAATCTGCTTCTGCAAAGATTATAGCCAAGAGGCCCCAAGGGAGCTCAGTTTTACTCCGTAACACATCGGCTCACCACAACCAGAAGTTACTGGACAGCAATGGATTTGTTTTGTGTTTTAATAGTTTCACTAGATAAAAACATCAGTTCTTCAATTTTCATAGTATTTTTCAAATTTCCACTTTTGATTTGACTTCATTGGGTCACAAGTAGCTGTCTTCAGGATCTTCTGAGCAACATTCCCTTCTAAGCATAACAGCTGATGATTGTTTTCAAAAGCAATGTGATTCACCTGGAGAGAAAGGGAATCAGGGAATGAGTCACAACTGAATTTTACAACTGAGTTTTAAAGAAATGAAAACCCATAAAAAATAACAGATAATATTTTTTTAATCCTTAAGAATTCTTCTAAAGTAAATAAACAATAAAACACCAACTTGGGAAAGCACTAAGCTTGCCTGAGTCTTAAACTAAGTTTTCATACTTCTCTTTGCTGCAAGGATTTTAAATTCTTTGGAAATAAAAAGATGAATTTTGACAATGTGGATGAAAGTAATATTGTTTAAAAAAATCATTCTAGATCACATTTACTAGATTTAATAAATGATTGCTATTTCACTGGTAGTGGTAAAAAACAAACAAATAAGAAACCACATATATCAACATAAAAAGTGAATGAGTTAAATTCTTAATTAAAAAACAAATGTGGATAACAAAATTCTAGAGATAAGGCATTTTATTTATGAATTAGAAAACAGTGAAAGGCATTTCTGGAGTTCTTTTTTTTTTTTTTAATATTTCTTGAATATTCTAGAGATTGTAGATAACCTACTGACCATTGCTCATGGCTTCATAATATTTCCACCTATTATCACTTCAATTATCCATGACTTCTTGAAAGATAATCTGAATTATACATGTATTAAATATATATTTGATAAAGATAAAGAATAGATCTCCTGTAAAAACATTGTTGCCCTCATAGAACTTTGGAAATATGATGCTAGAATATGCTCAAGATTTTGTACAAAAGAGTTGACCTTGAGCACAAGCATTCTGCATTATCTAGAATGTTTTACAAGCAGATTGCAAAGAGGTAACTGAATGATTTGTCTCTACCACTGATGTGGAAACCATAGGTAAAAATAAATGAATGTAGTATATTCCATATCCAAAGTCTTGATGGCCACCCCTGAGACTATTTTCTTGGAGGTGGCCATATTCCAGGCAGAAGACCACAAGAGAGCTGACCTGGAGCGTGCATTTTAAACTCAAATTGAGAAGTGTACAATTTCAATAACTCATTGGTAACCATGGTCAAATTCAGTATTACCATTCTCCTTCTATGAAGCTCCCAACTCCTAATGCTTTCTAAATGAAGAAACATGTTGATATTATCCATAGTATTAATTTCAATTTCTTTTATTCTTTAAGATTACATATGTTGGGGAATTTAGGATGCTTAGTATAAACGGTACTGCAATAATGAAGAAAAACAGAAAGTCAACTGTCAAGAAAATGTCATCCACATGACACTTAGTAGCATCCAAAGGCAGAAGGTCAAATATGAAGGCAGAAGGCAGCTATATAAGATATCACAGTCATAGGCACAAACAAGGCAGGGTGATACTTTCTAGTTTCCACTACCTTAATTAAATTTTCTTCTTTACCAAATAAACTTAATATCTTGGGGTATCAAAGTTGGACCTACAACGGGGTTTCAAAAGCTCGTGGAAACAATTTTATTATCTTTTAATTCCATTTTTCATGAACTCGTATATAAAACTATAGCTAATTAAGGCTTGAGTTCTAAATGAGACCAAGTCATTTTGTAAATATGCTCTATAGAGCTTAAGGGCTACCTGCTCTCCAAAATTTTCATTACCAACCTGAAATCCTCTCTAATAACTAATTCACTTCTGGAGGTAAGATAAATGTTATTTTTGCTTTCTCTCATTTTTTTTGGCACAGGAGTAAGGAGAAGGTAAAATATGATTTATTCAGTGTATATGAATATTAAGGTGTCCTGGTGGTACTATAGGATAAACACTGGACTGCTAACCACAAGGTCAACAATTCAAACCGACCAGTGACTGAGGAATACACATGAGGCTTTCTGCTCCAGTTAAGATTTACAGCCTCTGAAACTCCACGCAGGGTCACTATGAGTCAAAATCAACTCAGTGTCAGTGAGATTTTTTTTTTTTAATGAGTATTTACACATCTCTCCAGAAGTATGCAAAATAAAGATAATAGCTTATGTAGTAGTCATTCCTAGTTAAAAAAGATAAAAATTTCTGATGGAACTGAAATAGAACAGGGTCTTCCTATAGATTTTGACTCTCAGCAGGCAAAAAAAAAAAAAATCATAAGGAAAATCGTAACAGTCTCTGGCATCAAAAGGAGAGGAGGCATCCCAAGTTAAAAAGGGACTTTACTTTGGAGCCAGTCTTGGGGGAAATGATGATTTCTACATACTCAAACGCATTCAGTGAATTTAGTGGCTAGTTGAGAGTAAGATATTAGAAAATGTAAGAAGCCAAACTTGAAATGATTCTCAAATATCCTACACCAAAGTTTATTACTTTGTAACCTGTGAAAATATGATTGGGAAAGACAAAGAGGATGTTGAGAATGAATAGGGTAGCAGGGGTGTTCTGATAAATATTACCAAATGGATCTCTGGAGAAACATGTCCTGATTTGTAGTACCTATCAATTTTGTGTTGTAAATACTCCCACCATTGCTGATTGCAAGTTGTTAAGCTGACATCACTGAAGGCAAAGTTGAGGAAGAGGTGTACTGTCAGTTCCTGACAGTTTGTGCAAGTAAGCTTCAGTGAGACCCACTAAGAGCCCAGGTCTCCAGCAACCAGACATGAGAAGGAAGTCTCCTGATACAGAAAAAGGTCAGAATGAGGGTCCAGAGTCACAGTTCGATACAGGGCTTATAGAAAGCATGCTGTTTTCCCCATTATGCTTTCCCTATAAGCTTTTCTGGTACATAATGAGCTACAATTCTAGCAATATGCTTTACTTTTTGCATTGTTCGTTGACTAAAGCAAAGAACATTTTGAAACAAAGAAGATAACAATATAACCTAAAGAACCTGGTGACATCCATTTAAAATAACTGGTTTGAAAGAAAGGACTTGACAAAACTCTCTATTCACATCCGTGTGAACTTTTACACTGTGCTATTGTAACAAACACATTTAAAGCTTCTGATTGAAGAAGCTGACAATGAGCATTTTATGTCTTATTTGACTGAAAGTTGAATTTGTGGTTAAAAAAAAAGGCACAAATATTTAGCTTACCAGTTCTGGATGAAAGATGGATGTGGATTTATGCAGCCATTTTAGCCCTTTGTTTCTGTTATCACAAGGGTGCAGCGTGAGGCCTCCCTTGTCAGGAATAAGGGCTAAACACCATTCTCCATGCTTAATAAGTCTTAACCAGGTATAATTAAGTTGTTGAAACTGTGGGTCGAATGAATAACAAGATGGGTCACTTCAGGCAGCAAACATAGAGAGGAGTTTTGTCAGTTTCTTTACCAATTGCTTAGATGTTTTGTATTCAAAGCCTGTGATCAGGTGTTTTGTATTCAAACATTGGCCTGCCACTTTCTGTTGTTGCTGTTGTTGTTGCTGAGTGTCCATAGAATGGCTATGACTCAGCAATGCTGTATGAGGTTTCCAGGAAGGGCAGGTGGGTTTGAACCACCAACTTTGCAATTAGCAGTCCAGTGCCACACCAGGACTTCTACTTTCTGATGTTGTTTTTAAGTGCTGTTGAGTAGGTTCTGACTGATAGGGACTCTGTATACGGTTTCTAAGGAGCAGCTAGTGAGTTTGAACTGTCAACCATGTGGTTCCCAGTCCTAAAGTGCCACACATACTTTCTGATACTACAGGCAAATTATTTAAATTATCTAAGCTCATTTTTCTCATCTTTAAGTTGAATAGCAATAATGTCTATTTCTGAGTTAATTATAATAATTTCACACAATCACTTTATATAAAAATGGATATTATTTCAAGTGTTCTGAATCCCAGACAACCCAGGTACTTGTTCTGAATCCCAGACAACCCAGAACACTTTCAAGTGTTCTGAATCCCAGACAACCCAGGTGGTTAGAAGTGGAATGTTCTAACCACCACATGGTTAGAGCCTGGACCATCAGGTCTACAAGTCATATTTTCCTTATAAAAATTATTATGTTCTTTGCTTAACCATCCTGAATTCCTGGTGTGGCACTGTAGGATAAACACTGGAACTCCTTGGAAACCCTATACAGGGTCGTGCTGTGAGTTGAAACTGACTTGATGGCACTTCACAATAAGAAAATCTTCGATTCTAGAGGATTATTCTATTGTAGGAAAGATATGTCTTTGCTGATAGCATGTTGTATTGTTGTTGTTGTTAGGTGCCATCGGCTCAGCAACAACTCATAGCAACTTTATGCACAGCAGAATGAAACAGTGCCGGATCCTGGGCCAACCTCACTATTGTTGCCATGCTTGAGTCCATCGATGCTGCCACTTGGCCAATCCATCTCGTTGGGAGTCTTCCTCTTTTTCTCTGGCCTTCCACCCTACTAAACATGAGATCCTTCTCCAGTGACTGGTCCCTTCTGACATGTTTGAAGTATGAGAGATGAAGTTTGGCCATCTTGGCCTCCAAGGAGCGCTCTGGCTGCACTTCTTCCAACACGGTTCTGTTTGTTCTTTTGGCAGCCCATGGCATTTTCAATAATCTCCTCCAACACCATAACTCAAATGTGTCAATTCTTCTATGGTCTTCCTTATTCATTGTCCAGCTTTTGTATGAATATGAAGTTATTGAAAATATCATGGCTTGGGTCAGGCACACCTTAATCCTCAGGCTGACATCTTTGCTCTTCAACACTTTAAAAAGGTCTTGTGCAGCAGATTTGTCTAATTCAATACGTAGTTTGATTTCTTGACTGCTTCTTCCTTGAGTGTTGATAGTTGATCCAAGAAGAATGAAGTCCTTGACAACTTCAATCTTTTCTCCATTGATAAGAATGTTGTTTATTGGTCCAGTGGTGAGGATATTTGTTTTCTTTACATTGAGATGCAATCCATACCGAAGGCTATGCTCTTTGATCTTTATCAGTAAATGTTTTAAGTCCTCTTCACTTTCAGCAAGCAAGGTTGTATCATCTGCATATCGCAGGTTGTTAATGAGTCTTCCTCCAATCCTGATGCCACATTTTTCTTCATATAACCCAGCTTCTTGGATTATTTGCTCAGCATAGAGGTTGAATAAGTATTGTGAAAGAATATAACCCTATCACACACCTTTCTTCATTTTAAAGCATTCAGTGTTCCCATACTGTGTTTGAACAACTGCCTCTTGGTCCATGTACAGATTCCTCATGAGTACAATTGTGTGTTCTGGAATACTCATACTTTGCAATGTTGACCATAGCTTGTCATGATCCACACAGTCAAAAGCCTTTGTGTAGTCAATAAAACACAGGTAAACATCTTTCTGATATTCTCTGCTTTCATCCAAGATTCATTGGACATCAGCAATGATATCCCTTGTTCCATGACCTCTTCTGAAACTGGCTTGAACCTCTGGAAGTTCTCTGTCAATGTATGCTTGCAACCATTTCTGTATTACCTTTAGTAAAACTTTACTTGCATGGGATATCAATTTGCCCCATGCTAGCATCCCATATATTAGAGGAATTTCTCAGGTTAGGCTTTTAGTGTGTCCAATTTGGGGATTTGTCAATATCTATAATAAATGCTAATTCAAGTCAGGGAATTGTGTTTTCATTACTTATAAGTATTTTATACAGTTTCTTACAACCTAGTATTATCTGTCCAATTTACTCTAAGGTTGTGGGTCTGAGGAAAATTTACTGTTTTGCACAGTAATATGGACCTATTAGAAAAAATAAGGAGACTGCTGGTAAATTCTAAATAAATGCTTTATCTAATGAGTCATGTGTAATGTATTTGAGACATGATGAATTGTTTATAATATAATTGAGGTTTAATTTCAATTATCAGGCATGTTCTTTCTCTTTGAGCATCAACATCATCTGCTAGCTAGTTAGAACTGTAGAATCTCAGGTCCCACCATGGGTCTGCTGAGTAGATTCGGTAAGAAATTTTCCAGATGATCTGAGTGGACATTAAAATGTGAGAAGCAATATGAGGAGCACAAATGACTACTAAGAGAAGCTAGATATTACCTTTTAAGGGACATCAACTGTTTTTTTATTGCTGTTATTGTTGTGCTATTGAGTTGGTTCTAAGGAGTGACTGGTGGTGTTAAACCACTGACTTTACTGTTCAAACCGACTTTTCTATTCAGTGCTTATCCTACAGCACACCACACCAGGACTCTACTAACAAGAAATTTTAGGTGGGTTGAGAGGTGAGATTAAAGGTTTGATCCTAGAGTTTTTACTTCTTTTGAGCTTTTTTGGATAAATGCTACAGTCACTGGCTTGGTATTGTTGTTGTTGTTCAGTGCCATTGAGTTGATTTCGACCCGTTGCAACCCTGTATTGGGTTTCCATGGAGCATCTGGTTAAGCTTGAACCACAGACCTTGCAAGTCAAACGACTTTGCCGTCTGACACATTAACCCACAGCACCACACCAGGCCTCCATTTAAACCTCATCAATTCAGCTGAAAATAAGATAGTATCTTTCATGGGTTTTTTACTGTTTATTAGTAATATAAACCACAAGAGGCAGATGCTAAAAATGAGCAACAAGACCGAAAAGGGATGTGGGGTTGTTGGAAGACAGAGGCTGCATGATTCATAGTTTTGAATAGTAGCATCCCCATGGGAGACTCAGAGATTATGGAGAATGGAACTGGGGTTTTCAGACGAAATTCTGGTTTAACAGGCACAAAAAGTCATTGTAATGATTTGAGTATTGAAGGATTACATTACTTCTTTTCTTTCATATGTTTTGATAAATTGTGGTTTTGTTCTACAATTTATTACTTTTTATCACCTCTAAATTATTACTAAGCGATACGTTATTTCTTTTGATTGACTTTTCGTACTTTTCCTTTTGCCTGTATCCTCCTGTTGAATTAAAATACACTTCCTTTGACCTCAAATTTACATCATGACTGGACTACAGCGGCAGAGATGACAAAAATGATTGTTTTTCTAGGTCTTGTTGTTACTTGAAGTTAAATTGACTGCAATGCACAGTGGACTCATAAGTGCAGAGTGGAACCACTCTGTGGGGTTTCCAAGACTGTGACACTTTGGAAGCACAGTGACTGGCCTGTCTTCAAGGCACCCCTAGATGGATTCAAACTACTAACCATTGGGCTTAGTCACAAACTTAACTATTCGAGCCAAAACTAAGAGGTTGAGATGGGACATACTAAATATACAAGCAATATAGTGAAGTTAAAGGCAAAGAAGTAAACTTTGGTAAGTCTAGATTATCATCACAAAGTAATTTCTCTACCAGAGAGTGAGTTGCAATTTTTCAGACTGATGCCACCATTTCTACTCACACTTTATTTGGCATCCAAACCAAATAACTGCCCCCACGGAATATAGAACTGTAGGGAACATATGTTGAGGTGGCAAGTGTGAAAACTCAGGATGTACCTCGAGCATCACAGAGTCCCTGCTGAGCTCTCTTTGATCCTACTCCCACCTGTAACCACTGGGATCTGAGTTTGTCAAAGTTTTGCTGTAAAGTTGTCTATCATTGATCATAGATTATGAGATTTCCATTATTCCCTCAAAATGCAGAAAAATGGAGGATCAGATAGATATCAGTTGTGGCTTAGATTGCTACCTAGGCTGATTATTTAAAAATTTGTTCATATTCTATGATACCTTGATATGTTATGTGCTATTTTTCATACTTTCATCTTTGTTATTATAACAGCAAATATTTATAGAGATCTAAGTGCCAGTTATTTTTCTTCATATATGTGTAAAGCATAATGGTGTTTCATATCTATTACTTAATTCTATCCTTGCAACAGTTCTAGAGGTACAAAGGGATTTCAAAAAGTCTGTGGAAAATTTCTATTATGTTTTAATTCCATTATTCTATGAACTTTTTGAAGCCCGTATGTATTCAATAGTACTACTTCCATTTATCTAAAGGTTAAGTCATTAGTGGAAGGCAGCATGGTTTTGCAAACCATGGAGTCAAGATAGACTCTTGGTAGACCAACTGATATCTCCAACCTTTACTCCATTGATCATTGTCTTTACATTTAATGGGTATCCTCTTATCACTAACCTTATGATAACATAGAAATTTAGAGGCTAATTATGGTTTCTACAGGGCAACAATTAATTTCTTGAGAGATGAATTACTTGGTACCCTATCCTGCATCTACCAACTCTCCTAGATGAAACAGACAACCCCAGGTTAGCATACCTTGCTGCTCGCATCACAGTCTTCCAGAATAACTGTGGTGTTTTCAATGGAAATGCATTTACCCAAGGCCACATTAATAAGCTAGGAAGCAAAACATAAAATATGAATTAAGAAAGAAATTAAAATAAAAATAGACATTCAGAAAACACAGAATATGAAACTATAATAAGGCTAAAAGATAGCTAAATTTAATAGCTTAAAGTTATTTAGCACTGTACGATTTTATTGGTTGCTAGCTTGAACACAGACATAATGTAATCCTGCTAAAGTACAGCTTCAATCTGTCAATTTAAGTCTGTGATTCAGCCATCAAGCTAACAAACAGAAGCTTTTAATTAACCCTTGACTGGAATGGTGAATGGGGAACTAGCAAAAGGTGACATGAAAAGTAGTTATTTTCCTGTCTCAAGTTCTTCTGATGCATATATTAGAAGTCAATGCACAGCCTTGCAATTTAATCAAGCCAATAGTTAGTTACCAGCTCTGTTCCCTGGCTGACCTCTTCAGCTATTTGACTGCCTAGGCACTGAATCATAGATACATTGAGTTCTTCAAAGAATAGCAGATTCTAGCTGATTCCCTGTCAGAGTCTTCCTAATGACTCAGGCAAGCTACAATTCATTACGGGAAAGTCATGAAAGCTAATACAGAGTCAGCCTTAAAGGCACTTTCTGGCAGGTCCCCAGCTTTTTAATGGATTTACAGGGTCAAATATGGTGGCAGGTTCCCATAGGTCACCATTTAATGCAGAAAAATGTTGATTCTCTTGCTCCATTTGACATCCTGGAGCAAGGCTAATGAGATGGTGGGTTAATAGTGCAATTTAAACTTCTCAGATTTCAAGAAGAGCTGTGTAGAGCTGTGTCTCTATTACATGTCTCATGAAGGCTTCTTGGGCTCCAAGGTGGTAAGGTCTTTGTTGCCAGGGACATGGTTTGTGCTCCTTCCTGCTCCTTGTGGAGCAGAGACTTAACAGAGTTCTGATTTCTGTGTGTTGAATTGACGTTGGTCTTGTAACTCACACAGTGCCAGAAAATCACAATAGGTTGATCAATGGGCTGGTTCTCGTTTTCAAATGCATATCTTAGCTTGAAGAAAATAACAGAATCTTCAGGGACTTGAGAATGCAGAAAAACTGTTTTAGAATGAAACTTGCAAATCTTGATAAACAAGAAGCTTGTGCTTGTGTGAAGACAGGAGGAAAAAGTGGGCGTGGATGAGGTAAAGAGTTGGAATTGAGATCTTCAACGTGAAGATGGAAAATTTGACCAGTAAGGTGCTCAGTGCAGTGACATAGTGTTTTTATTGATTGCTGGAGAGTCCATTTCAACTCACAGTGACCCCATGAATCTAGCCTAGAACTGCTACATAAGGTTTTCAAGTCTGTGACCTTTTCAAGCAGATCTCCAGACCTATCTTCTGAGGACCTCTGGTGGATTCAAAGCACCAACTTTTAATTTGTAGTGAACTGCTTACCCTTTTGTGTTACCCAGGAACTCTTAAATGACTCACCAGAAAAAAAAAACTAATTTACCCATTAACACAAGGGAGACAATAGAGAGGCTTGATTACATTGTTATGGACTCTGGGTTCCTAGAGAAAAAATCTCCCTGAGAGTAATTAAACCTGATGTGGTGCTGTAGGTAAACACAAGGTCACTTTGAATCCTGAGGTTTGTGGTTCTAACTCACCAGCTATACAGGGTTGCTGTGAGTCTGAACTGACTCCATGGCACTTAACAATGGACTCCTGGTATGGTGCTATAGGATCAGCACTGGACTGCAAGCCACAAGGTCAGCAGTTCAAACCCACTAACTGCTCCTTGGAAACCCTATACAGGGTCACTATGAGTCAGAATCGACTAGACAGCACATACCAACAACAACAGTCTTCATTTGGGTTTGAGATGCATAGTATTGGGTGGGATCTCTGACTCTTCAGGCAAAAACGCAGACATAAAAATATACCAGATTGGCTACTTCTGAAGTATCTGGCACAGAAACACACAAACCAATCATAGAAGGGCATGATCTCCATCAAAAACTCTCAAAGAACGCTTCGTTCACAATTTAAAATGACAAGCATGGAAGAAAGGGGACAATCCATGCTGAGTAAATGTGAGCAGTCACAATGCGCAGGATTTAACCACTGAGAAATTTCAAGAGGAGAATTTAGACATTCAGGAAGGTAGATAAATCCTGTGGCGAAACGAAAGGAAATGGTGGCTCACTTTCTGAATCGTAACAGCAATTAATGTAAGTATTAACATTAGATTGTTGCTGTTAAGTGCAGTCGAGTCATTTCTGACGCATAGTAACCCTGTCTAAAGTCTCCGTTGTGAGTGGGTTTGAAATGCCAAGTTTGTGGTTCAAAGCCTTGTGCTGATCCTACAGAATTCCACGGGAACCACTCTACAGAACAATGTGACGGCTAGCTGCACAGTGGAAGCAAAAGTAGTATTTTAGTTCCCTCTAGTGGTAGCAGATTCGTAATGCTCTTGCTGAGATTCTGAATTTCTAGGACAAGAAACTCATGAAATACCATGCTCAGAGAATGTAATTTGAAAAAATTTAATTTTATTTCACAGTTGTATTTGACATGTTGTTATTTGAGCAGTATATTAACCCAAGGTTCTTTCTAATAAGTTATATGTGATAAAAGATCAGGTTTGAGAGACTGAGTATGTAAATGGGCAGAACATATATGAATATAGAACTCTGGCCTATAAACACTGTAGTAACCAGTTCTGAGAAGCCAAACCACAGTTTCTGTAGGAATTGGCCCCAAATCGTCTGGACTTTGTCAATGGCTATATCTTCTACACATTGAGCTAGTAGTCACTGCAGGGTTGTAGTGGTCTACTAGCTGCTTCTTGGTAGGAAGATGAGCTTTGCTGTTCCTGTAAAGATTTACAGCCTCGGAAACCCTATCTAGGGTAGCTATGAGTCGGAACTAACTGGATGATACAACAACAACAACATAGCTTCTATGATTTTTAACTTACTTTCAACTCATAGCCAACCAGAGATGGCCAACCATGCACCCAAACCAATCAAATGGTTGCCCTGCTTCAGGCTATCCTGTGCTGACAATTAGGGTATACCCCAAACTTTTCTTTTTAAACTGTAAAACTGCCTGCCTTTGAATCTCTGCCAAACCCAAACAATGGTAACTGACTTTCTTGCTATAACAAACTCAAAGTAGCTTCTGCTTATTCTCATTTGTGTGGTCTATATTTATTTCTTCAGGGTTTCTCACACATAAAAGTGGTTATTTCATAATACACTATGTTACGTACAAACAGGTCACGTATACTTACCAGTTGCCTTTTATAAAAATGGAATGAAATTTTACGTTAGCCCCCTCTTTATAAATTCATCTAGGATTTCACTTTTACTGTTAAAGGGAATGACTTTAAAGCTGGCCCCAAAGAACATTCTTAATGATAGTCAAGTCTAAGCATCATTTAAGTGAAGAAAAATGAAATTCTTAAAATTAAAAAAACAGTACTGAAGAATATATAACTAAAAATAGAAATAAAGGATATTAGATACAAAACTGACTGAGATAAGTATTCAGTCAAGATTTGATTAATTGTGTGGCTCTGTATGATAAGCACTGGCCAGTAGCCCCAAGGTCAGCAGTTCAAACCCACCAGCTGCTCCTCAAAAACCCTATACAGGGTTGCTATGAGTTGACATCAATTCAGCTACACTTTACAACATATTATACTTCAGATGTCCTGTGTCTTGCCATCCTCTTCAATTTAAGCCTGCCTCCTAGAATGGGTTTTAAGTGACTTTCCTCCAGTTTCTCCTCTTCCTCGATTTCTTCTTGGCATTTTACTCCAGGCATCCTATGTAGCTATGCTTCTTCTTGTTCCCTATCTTCCCTTGTGCTCTGGATGTTTTCACCCCTGCTTTTCTCTGACAATTTCAGTTGTTCAGTTGCTTTCAACTCCTCTTTGAAATCTTTAAAAGCCCTAATTAAATCATGTCATCTCACTGTTTAATGCTGCTCAATGAAGTCCCGTTACTCTCAAAAAGAAGAAAAAAGAAAGTAAGAATGGGAAAAGACATGGCAAGGATTTCTTATGCATACAGGGAGCTGTGTGATACGACCTCTGTCTCACGATCCTCCATGCTCTGGGGCTATTTCTTCTTTCTTCATCTCCTACAACCACATTCACCCTTTGAGCAGATCTTGAATGCCCCACACTTTCACCTTTGTGTATTTGAGTGAGCTACATTCTCTGCCTAGACCATCCGTTTTCAGAGCATGGTTGACATTTTTTTATGGACCTTGGCTTCACATCTTCTCTGAGAGGGCTTCTAGACTGCTCTGATTTAGGATAATTGATTTATCCTAGCTTGATTCTGCTATATTTGTAGATATACTTTTTTTCTGTGTTTATTATCTGTCATTTCTACTCTACATTAAGCTCTACAAAGCAGGAATCAAGTCTATCTTATTTTTTTGTGGTTAGGTGTTGTTGAGTCCGTTCCAAATGAAATCCTGCCTGGTCCTGCACCATCCTCACACTTGTTATGTTTCAGCCTATTGTTGACATAGATTTACATCTCAACCATGCTTTGTCCCATCTGCACTCATACATGGTGTTTGCAATGCACGAAGCCATCCTTTCCCACACATTTTTTGAAAGAGATATTTTTATGAAGTAAGATTTTAAATTGGATTTCGAACTTACCACACCACTGGCCCTCACAATGGGAGCTTTCAAATCAGGGAAAACATTCTCTAAATACCATTTGAAGCTTTTGCATTTCAGTTTCCTTCGAAGTTCCCTTTGCTGGGTGAGGTTTCCGACATCTAAACCTTGGTTTATGAGATGATCTCCATGGCCGTAGAAGAGCTCCTTGTATTCATCAAGCCAGACCTCAGCAACCCGCACCAAGTTCCGTTCCACTGTTTTCATCCGGTCTTTAGGAAAGGAATACGGATTGTCATTTCGAAATATGTGGCCCACTCGGGAACAGGGAATAATCTCAATTTCTCCACCACACATCCATACCTAGAACCATTTGATGATAAGAATCTATTATTTGATTGTCCACAAATTATGGGCAGTTAATAATAATAAAACATCTGGCGACGTCCCCCTCCTTGGCCTCCTTGAATTAGTAACCTCAGCTTCTAAAACACTCTTTTACTAGGAAATTTAACTCAGCAGAACTTACTTATTTTCATATTGCTGTGGATTAAGTTAGGAATAGTCAATATTTTTTTTTTCTTTTTTCCCTATAGTGGATTACGAGCTGAGCTGCAAACCGCAACGTCAGCAGTTCGAATCTATCAGCTTCTCCACAGGAGAAAGATGAGGCTTTCTCCTCCGTAAAGATTTACAGCCTTGGAAACCCTGTACAGGGTCACGATGAGTCAGAACCAACTCCATGGCACATAACAATAACTCTGCTGTGAAAACTTTCCTTCCTGATGAAATTAATAAATTCTAATATAGAAAATGTATAAAATGAGCTCCTATGTGATTAAAGCAGGGGAAGGAGAATGGATTTTCATGGGCTCACTTCTTGAAAACACATTTTGTGAAGCTCCATAAAGCGTATGGAACACACCTTGAAAAGCATTCTTTTTATCAGGAGCTCTAAAGTAGCATCCCTTAGGATATTTATCATTCAACCCCATAGGAAACAGTTGCTTTTCAGGTGTTTTTCACAATTGTTTCTGTGGAGGTTTTCTTAGACATGAATCAGTGATGGCCTGAAGAACCAAAGGTGTGTGAAATGTCCAAGTAGGCAACTCTATTGGAAACACCTGGCGTGTTAGTAGTTATTCAGAGGTTCTTCAGTGTTGTCGATTTGGTTCCTACTTATAGCAACCCTGTATAGGGTTTCCGAGGAGCAACTGGTGGGTTTGAAATCCAGTACTGATCCTACACATCCACACCAGGAATGCTGTAGTTGTTCAAGAGGTACTTTATGTACCTCTGTCACTGTATTCCCTAAGATGGACTGACCCTTTACTAAATGACTCCATTATTTCAAAGGAAAGGCTTCAGGAGGGTTATTGTGCATCAAATATGAATCACAAAGCATTTTATTCCAAACGGCAGAAAATTATTGTCTCAATCTGTAGATGGAGTCCTGATGTGACGCCATAGGATAAACACTGGACTGCTAACCAAAAGGTCAGCAATTCAAACCTTGTAGCCACTCCTCAGAAACTACACAGGATTGCTGTGAGTTGGAACTGACTCAATGACACTTAACATCAACAACATCTGTAGATATACACATGGTGTTGTAAAATATAAGGGAACTCTTAAAAGGTTTCTTGACAGATAGATATTAACTCTCCCAAATTCAATCTGGGATATGAAAACATTAATTCACAGACCTGAACATTTCTATGAAATTTCTTTCCCTCACTCTGATTATATTAGTTAAATGAAACCATTTACATATCATATTAATTATATCTAATTAATTGTAGAAAGAGTTGGAGAAACACTTGATAGTACCTTGAATGACAGCTCCATATTCTCTCCACCCCACACATCAAGCCCAGGGTCATATGTTCCAAGTTCAAAAAAGTAATTTTTATCAATAGAAAATAATCCACCTGCCATGACGGGGCACCTACAAAAAGAATTGGGGATTTAAACTTGAATTTTATGGGAATTCAACTTTTAAACGGTGGGTCACTTGTACCACTGTGATAGACTTTGGAGGAATTTCAGAATAGCTACCAAGGAAAGGGAGATCTTGGGATGGAATCCCAAATACCACTAAGTGATGAGTTTCCTGGCATAAATAGACAGAGCTTCATTAGGGTCTGTAAAAACGGGACCTGGAACTACGATTGTTATTTGTCCTCTATAATCTGATACAACCTTCTCTAGAAGTTATTTCTAGCACTTATTTTGTGGAAACAGAGTGCCAGGTACTATTCTAAATATTTCATGTGTATTAAAGCAGACAACACGTTAAAGCACTCACAACAACCTTTTCAGTGAGGACTGTTTTTATGAAGAAATTGCAACACGGAGAAAGTTAAGAAATACATCTGAGGTCTCCAACTTGTATGTTTTTATGTACCTGGTGTTCAGGTGAAAAGGAACCCTGTTAGCACAATGGTTAAGTACTGGGCTGCTAATCATAAAGTTAGCAGTTCAAATCCACCAGTTGCTCTCTGGTAGAAAGATGTGGCAGTCTGCTTCCATAAGGATTTACTGTTGAGTTAGGTCTGACTCATAGCCACCCTGTATAGGGTTTCCAAGGTGGTGGGTTTGAATCACTGACCATGTGGTTTGAAGTCTAGTGCTGATCCTACAGCACCACACCAGGAGTCCAGAATGTAGTCTTGGAAACACTATGGGGCAATTATACTCTGAATCCTGGTGTAGCAATGTGGATTAATGTGCTGAACTGCAGTATCATTTGAACTGTAAGGTCGGCAGTTAAAGCTCACCAGCTGCTCCTGAGGAACTCTATACAGCATGGTTACGGGTCAGAACTGACTTGATGGTGACTTGACAGCACTTAACAACCCCAATAGGGGTTCTGTGAGTTGAAATTGACTTGATAGTGGTGGTTTGAATTTTGACTTGGGGTTCAAATGTAGTTAGCCTACTAGCTTGTCTAATAAATTAATGGTGGTACTGTAGGGTAAGCACTGGACTGCAAACCTCAAGGTCAGCAGTTCAAATCCACCACAAGTTGCTCTGCTATAGAAAGATGAGACTTTCTGTTCCCATAAAGGTTTAGAGCCTCAGAAACCATATACAGGGTCACTATGAGTCAGGACTTACTCAATGGGACCTGGAACTGCGGCAGTGGGTTTGAGTTTTGGGTTTATATATGTGATTTCATTTAATTCATAAAACCTAAGACATAGCCTCTTTTATTAGTCTTAAAGTAAAAATGAAGACATGAGTCTTAGATTAAGTAACATTTTTGAGCTCACAAAGCTAGTAAGATTAATTTGAGATTTAAACCCAGAAATGCTGATTTCATTGCTTTTACTAATTTTATTGATCATGGAGGACAGAAACGACATGTAGTCAGCAGTATAAAAAAAGGCACTGACCACTTTCCATGGTTGTTACAACTGAGTCAGCCCAGGATGGTTTGTGCGAAGAGCCCACTTTGTCTTTGGAGTAGACAAAACTCTCAAGAAGGTAATTCTTGCCCACACCCACCCTCTGTCTCATTAATGCATATAGTCTACCTGTACTCCCCCTGTATCCTTAACAGACTATCCAGCATTATTCTGAATCACATTATGCTGACTATAATCTGATCTCAACCACACCGGTCCTCAAAATGGGAGCCTGAATTAAGAAAAGAGGTTTTCCAGGTGTGGGATTAGAGAGAACGTGTTAGTTTCAGACAAATCTGAGTTTAATTCTAATTTCTCCTTTTAGCTGCTAATTCTTATTAGGAGTCTTGGTGTGGCACTGTGTGTTAATGCGCCAGACTGCAAAGCCATTTGACCTGCAAGGTCAGCAGTTCAAGCTCACCAGTTGCTCCCTGGAAACCCTATACAGGGTTGTGATGGGTGGGAACTGACTCGATGGCACTTAACAACAACAACAACAATTCTTATTAAAGAAATAACTCAACTCTTTTAAGTTCAATTCCCTTGTTGTTGTTATTAAGGGCCATAGAGTCAGTTTCAACTCATAGCAACCCTGTATAGGGTTTCACAAGAGGTGCTGGTGGGTTTGAACTGCCAGTTCTGTGGTTCAAAGTCCAGTGCTGGTCCTGCAGAGCCACAAACATTACAGCCTAGAAAACCCTATGGGGAAGTTCTTCTCTGTCTTATAGGGTTTGTGTGAGTGACTGATAGCATACTACAACAGCAAACTCCTGGTGAACAGGAATATTGTTGTTAAGTGCCACCAAGTCAGTTCTGACCCATAGTGACCTTATGTAGGGTTTCTGAGGATCACCTACTGAGCTTGAATCACCCACCTTACAGTTCAAACCGACCTTGCAGTCTAAGTCTAGCTCATTAACCCACAGCACCACACCAGGACTCCTGGTGAATAGGAATAGAGTTAATGAATGTTTTTGGGTTCAGGACTGAAAAGGATGAAAGTAGTCATTTAAAAGCAAGTTTTGGTAGGGAGGAAATAACTTCTCAGAGAAACTTCGTTTGCTTTTGGTAATCTATTGGGTAGAACTGTAATTCTTGATGTTACAGTGACTGGATGTTACAGTTACAGCCACATGTTGTGGAATTGCTGTCTATGCCTTGAAAAAAAAAAAAAAAGATGACTGCTTGTTAGTCATGAATTTTGTGCACTTACCTTATTATATCAGTTTCTTTAATTCGGTTTTTTGCAATGATATCTGGAGGAATTGTTCTCCAGCCAAAGTTCATGGGCCACACAAAGACACCTCTTTGAAAGTTGTCCACTGTCATGTAACTAATCCAGGGAAACAAACAAACATGCTGCCTGAGATCATATACATGTTTGAATTCTTTATTAACCCACCTCAGTATCTTGTTAAAATAAATAAAACAGGTACTTAGGAAGATGATTTTAGATTATTAGAACTTAAAAAAAAAAAACAACCAATAGAATATTTATGAATGAAATTCACTTGCTTTTAACTTATACTTTTCTTTTAATAATACCCTGACCATTTCTGAAGGAAAACAGTAAAAAACACACAACAGCAACTTAGCTGCACATGCATGTTTCTAACAAAACTAAGAAATAGACTTGAGGAAAATAAATATATTTGAATTTAGTTGAGTATAAAGAGGAAAGAACTAGACAGTGAGGATTTAGATATTTGGGTATTTAGGATTAAGAATTTGTGGTGACAGAATAGGATCTTGGATTGATCTATTCTCACCCCAAGATATCTATCATGGATTTTAATTTACTTAAGTGAATAAACTGTGTTATTTCTTAGATTTTCAAAGGTTTACACATTAGGATGAGGACTACTACACCTTGCTGGTGGTGGGAATAGGCTCTCTTATCAATATCTTGTGAGTATGGCCAAATTACCTCATATCTTTATCATTGATGACTTCAATAACTGGGCAGGCCACTTTCCTTTTACTTAAATAAACTCTTTCAAGGAGAGGTTCCAACCAACCAACGTTACATTCCACATGAGAATCTAAGAATGTCAACACATCACCTAGAGAACACCAACAACAACAAACAAAAAACAAAACAGGAATCATTTACAAATACAGAATACTGAATGTGTGTTATTCACACTCAGAGATATTGGGATTTGGTCCAAAAGTCTGGTTGTAAAGACAATAATATTTTTTTTCTAGATGAATTTTCTTCTACAGAGAAATGGAAGAAAATTCTTTTATCAGTATTCCTGTAAGGCAAACACCGTTTATATCTAGAAAAAACTGATTAGCCACTTAGAATAGGTAGCAAGATTCCAGAAGGAATGTTGTTGTTAAGTGCCACTGAGTCAGTTCCAAACCATAGCAACCATGTATAGGGTTTCCAAGGAGCAGCTGGTGAGCTTGAATTGCTGACTTTGCGGTTTAAACTGATTTTGTAGTCCAGTGCATTAATCCACAGCATCAAATACTTAATATTAAAGGTAATTGTTACAATATTTTCTAAGGAGGATAAATCCCATTGATTCTGGGAGTGGGTGGTTGAGGCTTCAGTGGAAGACTAGGATGAATTTGAGAATACAAGTTTGGCCTTGGGAATGATGAAAAGGAAAAACCGCTTTACATAACAAGGGGGAAGAAATTAAAGTGGAGAAACCAGCAAGATCAGTAGATCTTGCTGTAAAATGTGAATAGAAAAAAATTAGAATGATATAGGACAGAAATACTTATTGAGAAATATTTTTGTTTTTGTTTTCTGATAATTTATGAAGTTAACCTTCTCTCTTTTCTCAGTAAAATCTTCAGTATTATCTACTTTGCTCTGAATGTTTTTAGATAAGTGGATTATGTGTAGCTCTTTCTCTCCATACAAACTATAATAAAGTAAGTTATTCTTTGTTAAGTGCTTACATTGTGCCAGATACTCCTCTAAGCATTCTAGACAGTTATTTTATTTAATCCTTGCAACACACCTATAGGAGCTACCAGGCTGGATTATATTCTCAGCTGGATTATAATATACAAGATTCTGAATTCTCATGCGTTCCCCCACAGAGTTCAGTTGCATCTCAAGACTGTTGGATGGATCCTTAGACAAGGCTGCTATGAAGACAGAACTTTCTCAGGCAACAGTCCTTTACTGATGCTGCTCAAAGTATGGGCCTCAGATCCTGCTGTCTATGGTGAGAGAGGAAAATAAATTGGAAGTAAATGTTTTAAAACTTTAAAGCAATGTGCCAGCATAATTTACTGTCTTTGTACACACACACACACACACACACATGAGGGCCAGTAAAACAGTATTGCTACAAAATCATAGTACCCTTATGTAAATTATGATATATATATATATATTTATCTTGTGCTTTTCAGCTAGTTTCAGAAGCACTACTCCGCTAGGTAAGAAACCCAAACCAAACCAGGTGCTGTCAAGTCAGACTGCTGTTGTTGTTGGGTGCCAATGAGTTGGTTCCAACTCACAACGAATCTATGCATAGCAGAAAGAAAGACTGCTCTGTCTTTCTCCATCTTCACAATTGTGATGTTTGAGCCCATTGTTACTCTCACTGTATCCATCCATCTTGTTCCTCTTTTTCACTGAGTTTCTATTTACAAACCATGATGTCCTCCTTCAGGGACTGATCCTGCCTGACAACATATCCAAATTATAAGAGAAGACATCTCACCATCCTTCCTTCTAAGGGGCATTCTGTATGTACTTCTAATACCGATTTGTTTTTTCTCTTTCTGGCAGTCAGTAATACTTTCAATATTCTCCTACACTAAGACTCACATACATTGGTTCTTCTAACTTGCTCTTTCTTCATTGTCCAACTTTCATATGCCTGTGAAGCGATTAAAAATAGGAGTGCCTTAATTCTCAAATTGACATCTTTTCTCTAGAACACTTTAAGGGGTCTTTTGAAACAGAATTGCCTAATGCAATATGTTGTGTGATTTCTTGCCTGCTGCTTCCATGAATGAGCATTGATTGTTGATCTAAACAAAGTCTTTCACAACTTCTATCTTTTCTTTGTTTAGAATGATTTTATTTATTGGTCCATCTGTGGGGAGTTTTGTTTGTTTATTTATTTATTTAGTTTACATTAAGGTGTCATCCATACAGAAGGATATAGTATTTGATCTTCATTAGTAAGTATTTCAAGTCCACTTGGCTTCCAGCAAGCAAAGTTGTATCATCTGTACCTTTCATGTTGCTAATGAGTCTTCTTCTAATCCTGGTGCCAAGTTCCTCTTCAGATAATTCATCTTCTTGGATTATTTTCTCAACATAGAAATCGAGTAAGGATGGTGAATGTATACAACTCTGGTGCACTACTTTCCTGATTTTAAGCCATTTAGTATCTTCTTGTTCTGTTCTCATAACTGCCTCTTGGTCTAGGTACAGATTCCTTAAGAAAACAATGAATTGTTCTGGAATATTAATTTTGTTTCATGTTATTTATAGCTTGTTATTATCCACACAGTCAAATGATTCTGCTTAGTCAATAAAGATCAAGTAAACATCTTTCTGGTATTCTCTGCTTTCAGCTAAGAACTATCTGACATCAGCAATGACAGCCCTAGTTTTATGTTGTCTTCTGAATCTGGTTGGAATTTCTGGAAGCTCCCTATCCATGTACGGCTGCAATCATTTTTAAATTATCTTCAGAAAAATTTTACTTGCATGTGATAGTAATGATGTTGTTTGCTGATTTTTGCACTCTGTTGGGTTACCTTTCTTTGGAATGAAAACAAATGTTGATCTTTTCCAATCAGTTGCTCAGGTATCTTCCAAACTTCTTGGCATAGATGAGTGAGCATCTCCAATGTTGCACCAATTTGTTGAGATATTTCCATTTGTACTCCATCAATTCCTGGAGTCTTGTTTTTTACAATGACTTCAGTGCCATTTGAACTTTTCCCTTCAATGTCAGTGGTTCTTAATCACATGCTATCTTTTTAAATAGTTGAGAATTGACCAATTCTTTTTGGTAAATCACTCCTGATTCCTTATATTTTCTTTTGATGCTTTTTGCATCATTCAATATTTTCCCTATAGAAACCTATATTACAACCTATATTCCCTATATTACAACCAAAGGATTGAAGTTTTTCTTCAGTTCTTTCAATTTGAGAAATGCTGAGTATGTTTTTCTCTTTTGGTTTTCTAATTCCAGGTCTTGCACATTTCATTATAAGATTTGACTTCATCTTCTTGAGCTACCCTTTGAAATTTTCTGTTCAGTTCTTTACTTACTTATTTCTTTGAGTAACTTTCCATCTTCAATTGCAAGTTTCAGAGTCCCTTCTGACATCTACTCTGGTCTTTTCTTTCTTTCCTATCTCTTAAATGATTTTTATCTTCCTTCATGGATGGTTTTCTTTATGTTATCCTTCAACTTTTCTGGTGTTTGTTCACTGGTGTAGAACACATCAAATTTGTTCTTCATTGTTGTTGTTGTTATTGTTGTGTGCCGTGGAGTCGGTTCTGACTCATAGCGACCCTATACAGGGTTTCCGAGTCTGTAAATCTTTACGGGAGCAGAAAGCCTCTTCTTTGTTCTTCATTGTTGTTGTTGTTATTGTTAAGTGCCGTTGAGTCGGTTTCGACCCATAGCGACCCTGTACAGTGTTTCCGAGGGTGTAAATCTTTACGGGAGTAGAAAGCCTCATCTTTCTCCCACGGAGTGGCTGGTAGTTTTGAACTGCTGACCTTAAGGTTCGCAGCCCGATTCATAACCACTACGCTACCAGAGCTTCATATGGCCTCTAAATTCAGGTGGGATGTATTCAAGATCATATTTTGGCTCTTTTATACTTGTTTCAATTTTCTTCATCTTCAGCCTGAACTTGCATAGAGTTATTCCACAGTCGGCACTTTTTTCTCATTTTGACTAATGTTTTGAGCTTTTCTACTGTCTATTCCCACAGATTCAATTAGTTTGATTCTTGTGTATTATACCTAATGAGGTCTACATGCATAGTCACCTTTGTTGTTGAAAAAGGGAATTTGCAATGAAAAAATGATTAGTTGTGCCAATATCCTGTCATGCTATCTCCATTATCATTTCTATCAC
>NW_006408699.1:6257425-6279672 GCF_000296735.1 Chrysochloris asiatica
CAAAATGGATGTCAGAAGAGACACTGAAAGTTGCTCTCCAGAGTAGAGATGCTAAAGCAAATGGAAGAAATGAGGAGGTCCAAGAGCTGAACAGAAAATTTCGAAGATCAGTTCACGAAGATAAAGACAAATGTTATGACAAAATGTACAAAGATCTGGAATCAGAAAACCAAAAGGAAGAACACGCTCAGCATTTCTCAAGCTGAGGGAACTGAAGAAAAAAATAAAGCCTCAACTTTCATTACTGAAAGATTCTCTGGGCAAATTATTGAATGATGCAGAAAGCATTAAAAGAAGATGGAAGGAACACACAGAGACACTGTACCAAAAGGAAATGGTTACTGTTCAACCATTTCAAGAGGTAGCATATGATAAAGAGCCAATGATACTGAAGGAGGAGGTCCAAGGTGCATTGAAGGAATTGGCAAAGAACAAGGCACCAGGAATTGATGGAATAAAAAATGGAAATCTTTCAAGAAAGTAAGGTGACACAGGAGGCACTCACTCATCTATGCCAATACCTGGTATAAGATTAGATTTTATTACAGGGACCCAACTGTTTCCACAGAAGAAGGTTAAAAGTGAACCAAAATGTTTGATATTATTTTTAGAATACTTATGATCAGAGAAAATTCACCTCCTTCCACTCACATAACGAACATCCACACATTAAAGAGCAGAGAGGAAAAGGAGGCATATTTCCCTTTGGGAAAGCAGAAAGAGCAGATATAGGTTAGATAAGAAGCAGCAGTGCAGGTTAGGGATTCAAGAACTAATGGATTCCCAGCACCTCAAATACCAATTGGGTCAGGTCACAAAGGCCCAGGCTTGACAGCGCTCCCAGTGAACAAGTTTGAGGCAATTTGAACACCTAAAAGAATATTGTTAGCAAAATATACGTTGAATTATTTTAATGATAAATCCATAGTAATGGAAGGTGGGAGGAAAGAAGAGAGAGAGAGAGAGAGAGGTAGGAGGAGAAAGGGAGAGAGAGAGAAAGAATGAGGACAACTGCAGGGAGCTCTTTTTTATAACTGATATAAGAAAGAAAGATAGAATTAAAAACACAATTTTGAAGACCTAGTATAATAATTGCTTTACATAAAGATCATCAATGATGCAAAACCATTGAGTAACGTGTTATTCGTGAAATAGGAGAGTCACATTCATCAAGGTATCATGCTACAAATTACTTCTCACTTTATACAGGGTCGCTATGAGTCAGAACTGACTTGATGGAACTTAACAACTACCACATCACCCAAGGAACCTATCTGGTTATCAATATTTTAATCAAGCACATGAATTAGTATCACCAACAGTGAACAAGCCTGACATCTGTATCTCTTGTTTAGAGGCAACAAGAAGTCCACAATTTCTATCATCTTTGTTGTACTCATGCAGCTAATATGAGGAAGCAATCAGAAAATTTCCAAATGTGGTTAGTTCTATCAAAAAAAAAAGAAAAAGGCCTGGACTCTTAAAAAAAAATCAGTGGTATGATAAGAAAGTTGTGCAGGGTGATTATTTTGGATTCAAAGAGAATAATGTGACTAGATAACAAAATGAACCTTAATCATATCCTAAATTTTAAGACAAGAGGAAGAAAGAAGAAAAAAGTGAGAAAGAAGGAATGAAAGAAATATATTTAAAACATTTTGTGAGCAATTGAGATTTGAGCAGAAGCATATATATAAGGTAATGTTTCGGTATGAAAGTTGTGCTTATGCAAAAGAATGTCTGTATTTTTCCAAGATAGCTGCTGAAAAACTTAGGCATGTAGTGTCATGTGATACCTATAAACTCCTTTTCAAAGGTTCAGGGGAACAAAAGTCAGTTTATTTATTTCACTGTCTTTGTGTATATGTATATTATAAAGCACATATAAGAGAACTTCAAAAACTTCCTGGAAAAACTCTATTGTCTTTTTCTGAGACCCTCTCATATTACAAAATGTTAAAAAAAAAAAAAGATTAAATAAAATGATGGAAATATGACTGTTCGTTGTGCTATGCTTTGAAATCTGCTACGAACTCGAACAAACATTAAAATAAAAATGTAAACAATAAAGGATCAGTAGCTTCTTACCTGTTGCAATCTGTGCTCCTGCCAGTCGGGCTCTTATCAACCCATGTCTCTCTTTGAGGCGAATTATCCGAACTTTTGGAAATTGAGACATATATTTATCTAAATTATCTTTTAGGTAGTCTATATAATAATAGGGAGAAAAAAGAAAGCATTTAGATTGACTCTTGTTAAGTGCCCTTGAGTCTGTTCTGATGCCTAGTGACCCTGTATAGGGTTTCTGAGGGGTAGCTGGTGGGTTTGAACTGCAGTCCAGTGCTCATCCTACAGCACCACAGCAGTAGTCTGGGTAGTTCCAGAAGTGCCTCTCCAGTGTCAGATTCTAAAAACAATTAAGATAGTCACTGAATTTGATTTCTTAGAGCCATGATTTTATTTTCTAATGCCATTTTTCGGGACTAGATTTTTCTGCATTCTTAAATCCCAAATCCCTCTGTTTAGTGTTGCCAAGTTACACCAAGGCGAGCTCCCACTTTCTGAGCATTTATTGAAGTAAGGACAGATACACTTTGAAGCAAATGCTCAGGATTCAAGCCCCTTAATTTGGAAAGGCTTCTCCAGGAGATTTAGCAATGCACACACATTGTAAAATAAACAAAACAAAACAAAACAAAACAAAAAAACCAAAAAATAGATATTGTAGTAGCAATTGGTTCTAACCACTGCCATTTTCCACTCTGACTTCCCCCTTCAACACATTTCCTTTCTTTTTGCTGGTAACTATTGAAGAATCCAGCTAAAATAACTTTTCTTGGAGGCTTTATGTATATATTTCTGTTGCATGTAGTCACTTCTGTGTGTAATTAAGCTATTGACAGCTGTCCCAGGTAAAAAATGGTTTCCAGGAGGACTACTGCTCATTCTCCTGGAAATATTGTATTATTTTTCTAAAAAGAGGGCCCTAAACCTTGTATCAGTTTCAGGTCCCACAAAATCTGGGTCTGGTTCTCATAAAGTAACTTGGTAAGTAAAAACTATCTCTGTTTAAACTTTCAAAATCAATTAAAATTTTAATGGGATTTCCTTTGGCATGTATCTGACTGTTTCTTGAGCCTTGTGTGATTTTGGAAGGAATTCTGGGGCTTAGAAAACTGGTACATAGCACTGTGGTCACAGATCAAGGCTAAGCTTTTCTGTAAGGTTGCCATCTTTGCAACTTTCTAAAAAATTCTGAGGTGGGTTGCATTTTGAACATTTGTAATATGTGTGGTCTTGGTGCCTCTGAGATCACATACATGGACAATTATTTGACAGTCCAAAGAGTAAAATTCCTCATTGCAATAAACAAAAAAGATGGAATGGCCTTGGTGGATTCATCTCTCTGGTCCCATGTCCTCTTAGCACTTGATTGAACATATGGTATATATTATTCTTGAGGGAGACATCACACACCTTCCATGTGTTTTCAGTCCCCAGAGTGCAATTCTAATTTAGTCATTACCACTAGGAAAGGCATTCCATTAATTGAAAGATATTTGCCTATTGTATGTTTTAAAGGTATTTGTATAATCACTGGGTCTCTGGCACTCCAAAATGCCCATGTCAAGGAATGTGGTTAGATTATCACTCTGACATGGAAAGAGAGTCATAGCTGAGGAGAAACCTGAGTCAGCCAACTGAACAAGGACCTGACCATAGTTACAGCTAACTTTTATGTCCACTGCTAGACTTATTCCTCCAAGACACCACAATATTTATCATCTGCAAAATTGTTATGATTCCTTAAATTAAAACTCAAATCCATTGTCATCAAGTCAATTCTGACTCATAGGGACTCTAGAGGACAGAGTAGAACTTTCTTATAAGGTTACAAAACCAGATTGCCATATCTTGCTCCCACAAAGCAGTTAGACGGTTTGGAACTCTGGGTTAGCAGCTCAGTGTTTTGAGCATTACACAAATAGGGTTCCTTGTTGCTGTTAAGTGCTGTCTAGTAGGTTCAGACTCATAATGATCCTGTATAGTGTTTCCAAGGAATGACTGCCTGGTGGGTTTAAACTGCTGACCTGTGTGGTTAGCAATCCAGTGCCTATCATACAGTGCCACACCAGGACTCCAACATGGTTCCTTATGCTTCATCAAGTAGTCCTGTAATTTTATCATCTAAACAGTGATTGCTGCATATCAATTTTTTTTTTTTCCAGAAGAAAGCTTGAGTAGTTTTTTTACCTTTGGTACTGAAGTCATCCACCAGCAAAATCTCTTTGATGAGGTGTGGAGGAGAGCGGTTGAGGACACTATGAACAGATCTCAGGAGAGTGGACCACACTTCATCCACAAAGCACATGATAACACTGGTGGTTGGGAGGTTATTGTGAACTAGTTGTTCTGCACACCTGAAACAGGACACAAGCAAAGTGCAAGAGGTATGCTAACAGGAGCCACAAGATGTTTTTGAAAATCACAGAGTGGAATTTTATATATAGATCTCTCAGTGATGTTTTTATCATCTTTTTTTTTTTTTTTTTTAATTGGGAGTAGGGGGTATGATAAAAGGAAAATAAAAGACTAGAAAAGGAGTAACCGCAGTTGCTACAACAGAATTATCAATTCTAGGCATGAAAACCTCCTATGGAGCTGTTATGCTGTAGAGGAAAGAATATGGACTTCTGGGGTGGTTAGACTTCATTGTCCATGCCGTCTCCAATATTCCACTAATCTTTATCCATTGAAACCTAAGTAACCTTTTAATACCTAAGTGTTCTCACTTGTAAAATGAGGTAATGATTTCTGTTTTATAAAATTTGGTGAAGCTTAAAGATAATGCATGCAAAATATTTAGCTTAGTACAGTGACCCACTAAATGGTAGCCACTATTTTTCTTATTAAATTATATAATAATACAAGACATTATTCTGGTTTACTTACAAATAGTTCATAGTTGCCCTCCCAAATGATCATCTTCCAACTGCAAAAGGATATACCAGTATTCTTTTTCCCTCATTGCATGTGAATGTATTTATGACACACTTCAGCTTCCCTATCTATTTGGAGGTTCCTTGCTGAGATGCCTCTGCTACAGAGAAGCCATAGTTGAAAACATTTTGTTGGCATAGAAAGGAATTGATATTCAGATGGGTTGCCTTTGGTCTTGGGTTTACTCCATGCCCTGCAGTTTATACTGCCTCACTGCTGGTACATCTTCCCCCATCTCCCCCCTGTGTTAATTCTTCTCAGGGCAATGAGCAGTAGAATCTCACAAAGAGGATTTTCCTTCATTGTGGCACAGCTACTGTTAGAAATGCAACAATTAACGATGGTCATAATGATCATAAATAAACATTATAGGCACTGTGCTCTAGTTCAATTTAATCCTCAACAAATAGCATAATTTTGTCCTTTGAGTAGATGGATAATCCAAATCACAGAGGAACTAGTTCATGATTATATTATTAATTAATGGAAGAGGTGGGACTTGAACCCGGATTCAGGGAGATTCCAGAGTTAACCATTCAGGAAGTCTTAATTCCACAATAATTATGGTGGTGATAGTAGATGTAGCATTTTGTGAAACCGGTGCTTCTGTCAAGTAACATAACTACACTTTGCTTAGTCTACAAATGAGAACTAGATGAGCAAAAACCACAGTAAAACCACATTGATGTGACATTTTACAACTGGCAAAGTACTATGATATACATAATTTAATTTCCTTTTCATAATATCTGTTTGGGGTAGATATCATTCTCTTCAAAAGGAACAAACTGCAGCTAACCAAAGGGTGGGGGACAACAAACACCAAATCCCACTGCCATCAAGTTGAGTCCAACACACAGTGACCCTATAGGATGGAATAGAACTACCTCATAGAAGTTCCAAAATTAGAAAGCTTTATGGAAGCAGACTGCCACATCTTTCTCCTCTGGAGCAGCTGGTGGGTTTGAACCACTGACCTTTGGGCTTGCAGTCAAAAATGTAACCATTGTATCAGTTAAATGAGATGAATGACTTACCCAGCACCATTCATCTAGAAAGGATGTGCAAAGAATGTGAACAAGAACAGTTTCCATTCAACTGTACTATGCTGGCTTTTCTGCATTAAGAGCATTGGTTTTGGAATCAGATAGATATGTAGTTAAATCTTAGTTTCCTTAATCACTGGGTTGAAGAACTTATATAGCTTTTTTGAACCTCAATTTACCAACTACAAAGCAGGTTAAAAAACTTGTAAGATTAAACATAATAATTCATGTAAAAATTTACTCAGTATATAGCTGACAAATTTTTTTATTAGGTGCTATCAAGTAGATTTCAACTCATAGGGATCACATGTGAGAGAGTAGAACCGCCCCTAGAGTTTCCAGGCTGTACTATTTACAGAAGCAGATCACACATCTTTTCAAACCCCTGGGCTTGTTCAAACCCCTGGGTGGGTTTGAACAGACCTTTCAGATAGTATCCAAGTGCTTAACCATTGTGACATCAGGGATTACATTGGCAGGCAAATGCAACTATGATTTGTCATTTCAGTGGTTCCCTAAAATGACTGGTCATCTGTTGCAGACCGTGTAAGACTAGTCAGAGGTTCGAGGCCCTCTAGGGCTGAGTGTAACAAATGAGGCCACTGGCAGTTAATGGAAAATTGCTTTCATCTTAATATTCAGGTATATATATTAAATTAATACACTGGAGCCTTTGAAAATCCACAGATAAATGTGATATTTTCCTAAAGCCGAGACTAAAGGTTGCAAGGTTAAACCTTTCTCCAAAGGATTAACTAAAAATATCTTAGCTACTTCTCGGTTCTTTGTTCTATAGACAAAGAACCCATCCTCCCTAATCCCTTTTCCAGGTGCAGCCCATTCACCTGGGCGTCTCCTGCAGAACTCTCACCTTCCCCCAACTGACCTCAGGGGCTATAGATATGTTAATTGGGCCTGAGAATCCAAGTTGCTGGCCTGGGATTTGAACCAGTGAAGTACAATGTAAAGTTACCTGAATGTCTGGAAAATTACTGATGTTAGCTGTATCCTGTTTTAGTCCCTCCCAGCTTGGTGTGAAACTCCTCCCCTAAATAAAACAGAGGCCCGGGCCTCCCCAGGTGTGCATTACTGGTTGGAAGGCATGGAGTAAAGATTGCGGTGCATTACGGGTTGGAAGGCATGCATTAAAGATTGCAGGGCAGTGAGTCGCTGCCTGCAGAGGCCATGATGCCTGTAGTCCCAAGCCTGCCCACCAGTGATGTATCCACCCTGGCTTTGGGGTGCCTCATTGTCTCCCTTCTTCTGTTTGTCTGTGTATTCTTTCGCTATCCCTATCGGCGCTGGATCTCCCCTCCTCGTGAACCAAACACGCGTGACAACTATGTCGAGGTCAGACCCCGACAGTCATCCGAATAACCCATGAAACCTTGGAAAGACATATATACCAAATCCCTAGTACCAGAAAATTGATTCAAAATATAATCTTAAAAAACAAAAGCAAAAAATGAATTAAGGGCTGACAGGAAGGTGACCTGGATCTTGAATTGACATAAATCAATGTAACACAGTTACAGAGCTAGTGATCCAGTTATATTACGCCAGCAGAAAATAGCAGGCTGCCTAAACGAATTTGATTCTAC
The DNA here is from genome assembly GCF_000296735.1 of Chrysochloris asiatica. Taxonomy (NCBI): domain Eukaryota; kingdom Metazoa; phylum Chordata; class Mammalia; order Afrosoricida; family Chrysochloridae; genus Chrysochloris; species Chrysochloris asiatica. The sequence continues at coordinate 6,265,074 of NW_006408699.1, forward strand.
ACATAGGATCCAAGAATTCAGCATCTCTGGTGGTAGATTTCAAAGATGAGAAGTGCTGAGACGACACTTCGTACTTAAGACTTGGTAGGCAAATGCAATTAATATTTGTCATTTCAGTGGTTTCAAGAAGTGACAAGACTAACACTTCCCAATGATAGAAGAGTAGAACTAGAGTGAGCGTTTATGAATACTATGCAATAATCTTTACTTCATTTAAGGGCTGTATTCATTTACTATAGACGCCACAAGAAAATACCACAAACTTCACGGCTTAAAACAACAAAAACGGACTCTCTCACAGTTCTGGAGACAGAAGCCCAAAATCATGTGTGGATGGGGCTGCACCCTCTCTAGAGGCTCTAGGAATAATCTGTTCCTTGGCTTTTTGAGTTTTTTCTAGCATTCCTTGACTTGTGACTATCACTCAAATCTCTGCATCCATCTTCACATCATCTTCTCTTTTCCATATGTCTGTCTCTCTTAATGTAATGTATACAGAGCCTGCATGGATAATTCAGGATAAACTATTTTCAAGACCCTTAGTCATATCTTTTACCCTATAAGGTACTATCCAGTCTCTTTCCAAGTAAGGTACTTTTCATAGGTTCATACACTTCGTAGGGATTGTTATTAAGTACCATGGAGCAGGTTCCGACTCATAGTGACCCTGCACAGGGTTTCCGGGGCTACAAATCTTTACAGGAGCAGAAAGCTTGATCTTTCTTCCATGAAACAGCTAGTAGTTTTGAACTGCCAACCTTGAGGTTAGCAGATTAGGAGTGACTTATCTTTGGGGGTGGGGGAGGTGGACATTCATTCAGCCTACCATAAGACTTAATACATAAAAATAATACAATTGCTTTTTTGGAGCGAAAACACATCTATTATCTTTTTGACTGGGTGGATATCTACCCATCTCTCAACAAACAATAAGTTTCCTTTGAGTTGACAGCATTAATAAGTAGGAGAATGTACTTTTATTCACTGCATATGAATTTCTGGAATTCACACATCGAAGTCCAAGAAAATGTTCATTGGTAACATCAAATAGAAACACAATTATAAAAAGAAAAATAAATCAATAAAAAGAGGAAAGAATATGAGTAGAAATATTTCCCAGCCCTAATGAAAATAATGTACTATTTGATTGCATAATTGCCAACAATTCTAACAATTTGACAAACTTTCCAACTCTGAAGTTTCCTTCAAGAAGCAACCTCGAATGTAAAAAATGAATTCTCAGCTTCTCTGGGGGTAGAGTTCAAAGGCAAGAAGCAATGTAAGTAACACTGCTTACTTAAGAATTGGCAGGCAAATGCAACCATGATTAGTCATTCTAGTGGTTCCTAAAGGTGATGAGACCATCACCAACTGAAGGGTAGAACTAGACTGCACAGTAGTAGAGAGTAAATGGTAGGTGAGGTTGTAGAGGGAGATTCCTGTAGTAGGCTATTTGGAGGAAACCTGACGAGAGAGATAGGAGAGTAACAGGTAGGACACAGAACAAAGTTTTCATCTCAGTTCCCTCTCACCTTCTTGAGCAGGAAGTCACACGAATCATACTTATGAGGTTTAGAGTGGAGAGTTGAAAAAAAAAAAAGATCAGTAACACTGAGGATGGATGAAGCAAAGCGTCTCTCCTTCATTGTCAACCATACACCAACAGTTGAGTCAGTTGGCCGCCATGTTGTTAGTTACCATCAAGTTGGCTGCAACTCACCTACCTAATATGTAACATAATAAAATGTTTTCCAATCATACACCGTCTTCATCTTTGCTGTGGCTCTAGTATCAATCACTCTCATTGAAGATTTCCTCATTTTTTGCTGGCCCTCTCCTTTAACAAACATAAGGTAATTTTCTAGGGACTGATTTTTCCTGATGACATGCACAAAGTCAGAAACTGAAGTCTTGTTGTCTTCTAAGAAACATTCTTGTTATACTTCTTCTAAAACTAATTTGTTTCTTCTTCTGGAAGTCCATAGTATATTCAATATCCTTTGCCAACACTACAATTCAAATGCACCAGTTCTTCTTTTGCCTGTCTTTGTTATTGTCCAGCTTTTGCAAACATATTGAAAAAACATGGCTCAGATTAGGCACAAATAAGCAAATGATTACTGGCCACTTTTTTTTTTTTTTTTTTGCTTTGGTTCCATGAGACAATTCACTTTCTTATTTTTTTCATCACTCACTGGGTTTTTTTCCATTAGTTTCCTTCCAGATTTCCCTTCTCTTATGTCTAAACAGAAGATTCTCAGAGCTGGGAATGTCTCATCGGAATCTTATACAATCTGTTTTATGACTGGGATTTGTCCTATACTGAAGGCCTAGACCCTATACTGATGGATCTAATCCTGTTTGGAAATAAGGCTTTCTTTTATGCTAATACCCAGGTAGAATGGGTCATAAACCTAATAACTTCTAAGTTATAAAAGAGCAGAACAGATATAAAAACACACATAGGGGAAAGACAGACAGCAAGAATTAGCATGTCTGCCAACAAGGAGGGCCTCCCCCTATAGCTATGCCCTGAATTCAGACGTGTAGTCTCCTGAGCTGTGAGAAAATAAATTTCTGTTTTTAAAGTCACTCATTTGTGGCATTTCATTATAATAGCAGTAGGTAACTAAGACAACATGTCTGAAAGTGAAATCTTGATTTCACCCTACTCAACCCAACCAGTTCCTGTGCATTTTCCTCTTTATTCATGGCATCATTATCCACCTTGCTGCAAAAGAAGACATACGGGTATCATCCTACACTTCATTCTCTTGACAGTCAATAACACCAATTTATCCTTAACTTCTACCCATTGTATTATCAAAATATGTCTTCACACTGACTTCTTCATATCTCTAATATTGCACTCCTTAGTACTTAAGCTTCCATCATCTTTCTCTGATGTCTTTGCTGAAACCTCCTAACAAGCTGCCTTACTGATACTTTTGTCCATGTACACACTGCTCTCCTGTTTCCTATTTTTCAGTGAGTTCCTAAGTACCATAGAATTAAAAAACTAATAAAATTTCAAAATTTTATTGTAGACTAAAGGACCCAATATTAAGTGGCTCCTAAGGAGCTCTGGTAGCGTAGTGGTTATGAGTTGGGCTGCTAATCTCATGGTCAGGAGTTTGAAACTACCAGTGGTTCCGTGGGAGAAGGTTGAGTCTGTTTGCTCCCCTAAAGATTTACAGCCTTGGAAACATATACAGGGTCACTATGAGTTGGAACTGTCTCCACGGTACATAACTGCCACTACCCATCGTTGTCATTCCACTTTCCCCTCACACAGTTCATCTAGACAGACAGGTCTTTAAGTGCCTTGATGGCTGTGAAATTCCTTTCAGCTTTTGTCTCCTTGTTGTTGTTGTTAAGTGCCGTCAAGTCAGTTCCGACCCATAGCGACCCTGTACAGGGTTTCCAAGGCTGTAAATCTTTACGGGAGCAGAAAGCCTCATCTTTCTCTAGCGGAGTGGCTGGTAGTTTCGAACTGCTGACCTTGTGGTTCGCAGCCCGATTAGTAACCACTACGCTACCAGAGCTCCTTAATAACCTTGTTATTCTCCCCAGTCCTTTATTGCTGGTTTCCATTACCTTCCATAGCTTATTTGCACCTTAGCTTAAGTACTGTCTCCAGAGAGAAGTCTTCTTTAGTCAACTATCACAGTCCTGCTGCTCTCCCATTGTCTTTTATTATGGTCACCTGTGTTTCTGTCATATCAGTAATTTATTAATTTTATTCCTTGTCTCTTGCACCCTAAATTTCCTTGAGAGTGGGGGAAATCTGTCTTATTCCTACACTGTTGTTGTTAAGAGCCTTGGGAAAGCTATACCAGGGCCACCGTGAGTCAGAACCAACCTTGTGGTTCAAACCGACCTTGAGGTCCTGTGCTTATCCTACAGTGCATTCCAGATTTACTATGGAGCAACAAACAATTAGCATAGTTGCTGATAATAAACATTTGATAAATATGTATTGGACAAAAATAAATTAAAAAAAAGGATAAATAAATGATGAAATGAATGGAGCTCAAATTAAAAGCTCAAATTTTGAGAGAAGATAAATTTTATTTTGAGATAAGAGAAAAGGGTGGTGGTGTCTATTGAATGAGAAGCTGAAAAACATTTGTAACTGATAACTGATAGAAAGATAATTTGTGATAGAAAAGGATAGGGGCTTGAGGAGAATGTAAAATACTTGGGATAGACACTAGGAGCAATTGGAGAGAGTGTTGACAGCTACATGCAAAAGGATTTCTATGGGACATTGAACACTCTCCTGAAGTTAGAGATCCTAACACGATAGTCAGAGGACACGCATATGATAAGCTCCAGTAGTGTCTGGCAGCTTAGATCCAGGACATTTAGTAGATTACTGAATTTGTTCAAGTCCTGGTGTATTGCTGTAGGATAAGCACTGATTTTGCAATGTCAGCAGTTCAAACTCACCATCCGTTCCTCTGAAATCTTATACAGGGTCACTGTGAGTCAGAACTCACTCAATGGCACTTAACAATGACAACAACAACAGGGATTGTTAAAGAAAAGTACTAGAGGATTTTGAGGGTTATTAGTATAAAATGGCTAAATGCCTAGTTATGGAGTCTAGGACAGGAAAGGTGAAGGCAAACTAAGAGGAGTTTAGTAGCCCGAGGGAAAAGAAGACACATAGTGTGACTTTCTCTCTATAATTTTGTAATAAAAATAACAGGAAAGGCACATTTCACACTTAAATATAATTTACAACATTTTGTACTGGAAAAAAATTAATCAATTCTAAAAAGTAGTGCCAGCTTCACAAATGCTGCAAGATCTGTCAGAAACACCAAGCTCGATTGCAAAGCCCTGAGGGCTACTTGATGGTTAAAACTTGGTAGACTTTAGATACTTCTAGTGACAGATCAAAATGAACTAGAAAAAACTAACCAAGCAGACTCAGACAAATGATTGTCTCCACTCTATAAATCAATAGATTTTTGGTCTTTTTCAGAAGAAAGTGATAACACATCATAATCCTAAACAAGTCAGAAACTGGAGACAGGAAAAGCAGGTGGGTGGCAGAGATTGAGAAATCTGGAGAAGGTACCTCCAGCCACCAAATAACTATCTGATCTTGCAGTCCCCTAAATTTGTCGTGGTGCTTTTATTTCAACATTATATATCCATATGTGTAGATAATGCAGTATTCCACTAAATGTTAATATTTCAGGAAATAAATGGAACCTTCAGCAATTATTAACAAACATTGTAGATGTGTTTAAGAAACTATCTTGAGAAAGACACTGTGAAAGGCTGTATTGTATAGTTTATATTGGTGCCTGGTAAAAGGAGAGGGAGGAGAAGCACAGAAGAAGAGAGAGATTTCCTGCCCAGGATGTGTTTATTCTGTACATCCATTCATTACACAAGTTCAGAACTTAAATATAAAGTCCTATGTGTGGTGCTGTGGGCTAATGCGTTGTACTGCAAGGTCAGTTTGGACTGCAAGGTCGGTGGTTCAAGCTCATCAGTCGCATTTTGGAAACCCTATACAGGGTAGCTTTGAGTCGTAAGTGACTCGATGGCACTTAACAACAATGCGTTATACTTCACCCTTTTTTGGGGGGGTAGGATGGGTGGGTGGGTTGCAGAAGAGTATACACTGAGGATTCTAACATGGAAATTTCAAAGTACTCCAGCATAGCTGATAAACTACTTTGATAAGATGGAAAGACTTTGAATTTAGGAGTTACTTTGAAAGGATGCTTAAGAATTATGTTTTGAATCCTTCCTAGGTCTTACTGACTGAAATCATGGGTAGGTAGGTCACTTAATTTTCTCTAGAGCCATAATTTCAGATGAAGATTACAATGCTTTCAGTATAGAAAAGCTGTAAAGTTTTGATGGATGGATATAAAAGTACTTTGGAAGCTCCATGGTGAAATACACATGTGCAGATCTATTCTTAGCCACAATGCTAATACCCACTTTGAGACTGGGAGCACTGCCCTTTTCCAAAGCAGTTCTTTGATCTGAATCTATCCAGTGCTTGTCGTTTATCGACTCTGAAAGCGATGTGTTTCGCCCTCTTGGCTTGTGTGTGCCGAATGTTCAACCAGAAGCCTGATTTGAATGTAGCCTATCAAATAAAGAGGGTTTCAAATCAGAAGATTGAGGGACTGATAACATTCTCTCATCTCTATGAATTTTTCATTTTATTCCAATGCAGTCAAAATGTACTATGTGGGTCAGGTCTCAGTCTTTGCAGGTTTGAACAGAAGGTCGAGGAGAATATTTTCTCAACTTCTATTTGCAATTCAACTACTGCCTGATGTAAGACTTCAGGGCCCTTCATTCCCAAAGCGCTGTTACCTTCGGGAGGATCTGGAAGAGAATGGAATATCCAGTGCAGAGCACTGCCTCGGATTTTATTATTTTTCTCCAAGACCTTAGAATTATTAGGCCTTTCTTTTCCTCTTACTGAAAAGAAGAATATACAATTTCACTCCTTATGCTTTGTTCTTGCTTGGACAGACTACCTCTGACATTCAATTAGAATCACTTGGCTACTGAATTACAATATTTCCATCACACCCGCCACCTCACCTCCAAAGGGCTTAGTCAACTGAAACTGTGATTTCGGAGATAACTATATACCCATCAAAGTCACTGGACTCAAGTTTAGAAAATATAAACCACCAGAATCAACTTTCATACGTCTATTTTGAGTAGGCAGCTGTCAGGGTGAAACTGGAAGGAGGGAGAGAGAAGCAGCTGGTTGTACGGTGTAGCAGAAACAATATGGTGTGAAAGTTAGAACATCATAAGGATAGTTGTGTCTTTCCTGTTGTGTGTGCACTTGACCAAGCCACTTCCCTCCTTTGGCTGTCTCTGTAACATTGAATTATATAGTTATTGTCATTTTCTATGCAACTTTGATTCACATTTATTCATAAATCCATCCCTCTGAACCATGTTGTTGTTGTTCCTGTTGTCAGGTGCCATCCAAGTTGATTATAACTCATCATGACTCCATGGGGCAGAGTAGAATGTTCCAAAGGATTGTCTTGGCTGCAATCTTTATAAAAGAAGATTTTCAAGCCTTTCTCCCCCAGAATTGATAGGTAAGTTTGAACCCCCAGATTTTCCTGCCAAAATTTCATTGGGCAGCTGAGTGGTTAACCATTGCACCATCAGAGCTGCTTCTTTGGGTTATGAGAGCCCTGAGAAGAGACAAATTAATTGTTCTTTATATACCTTAAAATCCTTCAATATTTTTTGACTGACTCTTGTAAGAACCTTAAAAAGGTCCCAGCTGATTTGGGCTCTGCTTCCTTCTATGTCCTCATATATTGTTGGTGCTGTTAAGTGTTGTTGTTGTTGTTGTTAAGTGCCGTGGAGTCGGTTCCGCTGACTCATAGCGACCCTACACAGGGTTTCCAAGGCTGTAAATCCTTACGGGAGCAGACCGCCTCATCTTTCTCCCGCAGAACTGCTGGTAGTTTCGAACTGCTGACCTTGTGGTTCACAGCCCGATTCGTAACCACTACGCTACCAGAGTTGAGTTGAGTGTAGTTGATTCAATTCTGACCCATAGCAACCCTGTATAGAGTTTCCGAGGAATGACTGGTGAATTGAGCGACCAACATTGCAGTTCAAACTGACTTTGTATTCCAGCACATTAACCCACAGCACCACACTAGGACTTGGTCCTCAATGTGGTGGGGTGGCGGCATGCTGTGGAGTTGGTTCCAACTCATAACGACCCTGCATAGGGTTTCCAAGGCTGTAAATCTTTATGGGAGCAGAAAGCCTCATCTTTCTCTAGCAGAACTGACCATCAGGTTAGGAGCCTGACTCGTAACCACTATGCTGCTACCAGAGCTCCATGGTCCTCATATATATGACCTTCCAAACTCCTGCCACATCAGAGCCCCCTCAATTTCTCAATGGATTTTCCTTTAATCTCCCTTGACATTATTCTTTTACTTTCCCCTTGGAGGTTGCAGTTCAAATATTTCTTCCCTTTCCCGAGGCCAAGACAGATCCTGCTCTTCTGTGTGCTAATAATACATTGTGCTTCTGCCTAACATTTTGCTCCATATGCTTTGAAGGCAGCGGCCATGTTCTAAAGCTGTTCTGTTCAGTAGGAGTCTAGAGATAGTTGTACACTGACATTCTGTGGTTCTTGGACAGTTATAAACAGCTACTTTTGTTTAGTTCTGTACAAAAACAATTTCTTATAAATATCTTCTCTAACTAGTTTCATCCACCACTCATCTGTCAGTTTCTTATACTGTAGTGGCTTGTATGTTATTATGATGCTAGAAGCTATGTCACTACTGTATGTTATTATGATACTAGAAGCTATGTCACTAGTGTGTATGTTATTATGATGCTAGAAGCAGGGTTACATTTCAGTGGCACTTCCAGACTAAGAAGCCACTAAGTTTCTTAGAAGAAGGAGTTGGCAATCTACTTCTGAAAAAAAAAAAAAAAAAAAAAAAAAAGACCAGTGAAAACCTTAAAGATAGTAGTAGAACACTGTCTCATCATGAATCCCTAAGGTTAGAAGACACTCAAAATAAGATTCGGAAGAGCTGTTTCCTAAAAGTAGTATCAATCTTAAGGACTTGGAAGGAGTAAAGTGTTTGAGGTCTTCATTTGCTGATGTGGTGCAATTCAAAATGAGGAGAAACAGCTGCAAACATCAATGTTTGCATTGTCAGTTTGAGGATTAAGGTGTGCCTGACTATAGCCATAAGATTTTTAATTGTTTCATATGCATGAGAAAGTTGGACAATGAATAAGGAAGACTGTAGAAGAATCAATGCATTTGAATTATATTGTGAGAGAAGAATATTCAAAGTATCATGGACTGGCAGAAGAACAAACACATTTGTATTGAAAGTACTGCCAGACTACTCCTTAGAAGTGAGGATGGTGAAATTCATTTCTTGTATTTTGGACATATTGTTAGGATGGATCATTCCCTGGAAAAGGAGATCATGCTTGGTAAAGTGGAGAAATAACAAAAAAGAGGAAGACCCCCAATGAGATGGATTGACACAGTGGCAGCAACGAAGGGCTCAAATGTAGCAGTTGTGAGAATGGGCAGGACTGGGCAGGGCTGGGCAGTGTTTTGTTCTGTTGTGCATAGGGTCGCTATGACTTGGAGACTACACAATGGCACCTAATCACTATGCCATATATTGATAAATTGAAGAGAAACAGAATCACATTTACAATAAAAAAGAACATCTCAAGTATTCTATGGGCAAAAATTCTATTCTGAAATACAGTACTGTTAGTAATAGGACAATATTCATATACCTACAAGGAAAACCAATTAATATAACTATTATTCAAACTTACACAACAAAAACTAACGCAAAAGATGAAGAAACTGAAGATTTTTTTTTTATCAGTTTCTCCATTCTGAAATTGATGAAACATGCACTCAAGATGCATTAAATAGTTACTGGTGATTGAAATTGAAAACTGGAAACTTACAAGTCAGATCAATAGTTGGAAAATATGGCCTTGGTGATAGAAACAACGCCAGGGATTGCATGATAGAATTTTGCAAGACCAACAACTTATTCATTTTAAATACCTTTTTTCATCAACATAAACAAGTGAAGCGTGGAAGGAGTCTGATGTCACAGTAGGTTAAGCATTGGACTGCTAACTGCAAAGGCAGCAGTTTAAACCCACCTGCCTCTCTTTGGGAGAAAGATAAGTCTATCTGCTCCCAAAATGATTTACTGTCTTGGAAATCTTATAGATAAGTTCTACTCTGTCCTCTAGAGTTGCTATGATCCAGAAAAGATACAACAGCAGCACCAGGTTTGGGTTTGGTTTTTATACATGTCGACATCATCAGATGGAATGCAACAGAATCAAACTAACCATGTCTGTGGAAAGAGATGATGGAGAAGCTCGATACCATCAGTCAGAAGAAGGCTAGTGACCAATTGCAGAACAGATCATCAACTGCTCAGAGACAAGTTCAAGAAAATTAAACGAAGTCCATGAGAATCAAAGTATAACCTTGAGTATATCCTACCTACACTTAGAGACCATCTCAAGAACAGATTTAATACATTGAACATAAATGACATCAAGGACATCATACATGAAGAAAGCTAAAGTTTTTTAAAAAGACCCAAACTCACTGTTGATTCCGACTTATAATGCCCTTTATATGGTTTTGGAGATTGTAAATCTTTACAGGAGCAGACCTTTCTGCCAAGGAGCAACTGGTAGGTTTGGATTGCTGACCTTAGCAGACTAACTCGCAGTGCCACCAGGGCTCCTTATGAAAAATATTTTAAATAGAAGGGGAAAAGACCAAAATAGATGCCAGAAGAGACTCTGAAAGTTGCTCTTGGATGTACAGTAGCTAAAGTGAAAGAAAGAACTGATGAAATAAAATAACTGAACATAAGATTGCAAAGGACAGCTCAAGGAGATAAAAAAATAAAAATTGAAGCAAAAATGTAGTATTGAAGGATTCTTTTGGCAAAAATTGTTTGATGCAGAATCATTATAAAGAAGATGGAAGGAATACATAGAGTCATTATAACAAAAAACAATTGATGTTTAACTATTTCAGGAAGTAGCTTATGGTCAAGAACCAATAGTACTGAAGGAAGAAGTTACAATTGTATTGAAGGTATAGGTGAAAAACACGGCTCCAGAAATTGACAGAATATCTATTAAAATGTTTCAACAAACTCACGAAACACTGGAAGTGTTTACATGTCTATGCCAAGAAATTTGGAAGGAAGTTACTTGGCAAACCAACTGGAAAATCCATATTTGTGCCCATTCCAAAGAAAAGTCATTCAGAGTAGTATGGAAAATATTGAATATCATTAATATTATGTGCAAGTATAATTTTTAAGATAATTAAAAAATGTTTGCAGCAGTATATCAACAGAGGACTGCCAGAAATCCAAATCAGATGAGGATGATGATATGGAACAACGGATTTCATTGTTAATGTCAGCTAGATCTTGACTGAAAGCAGAGAATACCAGCAAGATGTTTTTCTGTGCTTTATTAAGTATACAAAAGCATTTGACTGTGCGGATCATAATGACTTACTAATACCCTTGTGAAGAATGAAATTTCAGAACACTTAATGGTGCTCATGTGGAACCTATACAAAGACCAAGAGGCAGTTGTTCAAATAGAGCAAGGGGACACTGAATGGTTTAGGAAAGGTATGCTTTTGAGTTGTGTCCTTTCATCATACACATTTAATCTGTATGCTGAGCAAATAATATAAATAACAGAAGGTGGACTATATGAAGAGTCAAGATTGGCAGAAGACTAAATCTGAGATATGTGATGACATGGCATTGCTTGTTAAATGTGAAGATTTTAAGCATTTAATAGCAAAGATCAAAGTCTATAGTCTTCAGTATGCATTATGCCTCAACAAAGAAAACAAAAATCCTCACATCTGGACCACTAACCAACATCAAGATAAATGGAGAAAATCTTGAAATTGTGAAAGACTCCATGTTTCTTTGGTCCACAATCAACACTCAGGGAGGCAACAGTCAGAAATCAAACGATATATTGTACTGGGCAAACCTGCTGCAAAAGGCCTCTTTAAACTGTTACAGAGCAGAAAAGTCACTTGGAGGACTCAAGTGTGCATGTCCCAATCGCTGGTATTTTCAGTGGTCTCATATGCATATGAATACTAGATAATGAATAAGGATGTCCAAAAAAGAGTTGATGCCTTTGAATTATAGTATTGGAGAAGAATATTAAATATACCACAAACTGTTAGGAAGGAGATCAAACTAATCTGTCTTGGAAGAAGTACAATTGGAATGTTCCTTAGAAGTGAGGAAGGTGAAACTTCCTCTTTTGTAACTTTTGACATTATCAGGAAGAGCCAGTATTTGGAGCAAATGCTTGGTAGAGAGACAGTGAAAAAGAAGAAGACCCCCCAATGAGTAGCCTGACACAGTAGCTGCAATAATGGGCTTAAACAAAACAGCAATTGCAAGGAGGATGGCCCAGGAATGGACAGTGTTTCATTCTGTTGCATATTGTGTTTCTATGAGTTGGGACTGACTTGATGGCACCTTAATAGCCCAAACAATAACTAGGTTCATGACATGCAAAACAAATTCCACTGAGACATCCCTAGCCCAGGCATAAGGAAGAGAGGGGTTTTAATGTCTCCCAAAGTCTTGTGCACATTTAAAAAACAAAAAACAAAGGAGGAAATGCATTCTATGAAAAAAGCACTTGAATCACAACTCTAAAAACCTTTTAAATTTAAAACCTGATAATTAAAAATATTGGTATGCCAATTTATTCTTCTATCTATAATTTTGTCATTTTTTAAAAGCATATGAGATACAATGTCTCATGTTGTTACTATGAGGACTGTTAGAATGAAAAAAGTGAATGTGTGTGTGTGTGTATATATATATATTTGAAAATACATATTAAATATATATGTATATGCTGTTATTAAGTGCTGCTGAATCAGTTCCAACTCATAGCAACCATGTATTGCATGTATTGGATTTTCCAGGAGTGGCTGGTAGGTTTGAGCTTCTGACCTAGGGGTTAACAGGCCAGTGCTTATCCTACAGCACCACACTAGGACTCTGTATATGTGTATATACATGTGTGTATATAAAACAGGGTTTTAAATAGCTCAGGGAAAAATCAAATGAAAAGATAATGGAATTTTTCACAAACTTCTTGATGCTCCCTCCTATCATAGCAACACCCAGGCCTCCACTGACTGAGGGGCAGTGGCTGCTCTTTAGGTGTATTTTCTGAGAATTGAACTCTGGTCTCCCACATGGAAAGTGAGAATGTTACCAATGAAACACATGTAGACATAGTTTACATACATACATACCTATGTACATACACACAAACCCCTTGCTGCTGGAAACATAAAGCAACAACAAAAACAACAAACAATCCTTTTTTTTTTTTGCAAAGCTCAGCAAGCCTGGTCCCTGGTAGGTAATGAGAGAATACAGTATGGAATGAAATGATCTAGTTATTTGCCTAACTGAAACATCGGTTTCCTCTTGAAATCTGAAAAAGCTGGAAGATGATAGTATGCACTTTGAGGAACTGAAGTAATAATGGGCTTTATAAATACTAAGTGTCATCCATTTTGCTTCTTCACACACAAATCCATATATCAACATATTGAAGCAAGCTAATTTAGGAAACAATTAAGTTTGGAATAATATAGATACTTTTCCAGGATACCCTAAAAGTTGTTTTTTTGTTTTGTTTTTCATTTTGAAAGAAAACAACAACATAGAATTTCTAAGCATTCCTATTTTCCCTGAATTTTCTGAACCTTGATCCAAAAAAAAAAAAAAAAGTTGTTCCCTTCTTGAGAGACTCTATTCTGAATGGGTCAGCCAGAATTGTCAAATAGAAAGTTATTTTCTGAAACCAGAGATAATGAAAACATTACCTAGGGAAATGTTCCTGCAAGGATTTGGGAAAATTAGACTGTGGATTAAATTGTGTCCTGGGACAGATGTGTAAAAAAGCAGTGTCAAAACATCCTAATTCCTACATTTACTAATTATTCTCTCCTAGAACTATTTCTATGTCTTTGGTAATATTTAGGAGGAAAAGCTACTCATTTGATGAAATATTTTACCATTTTACATTAATTAAGAAATGTTTAATAGTTTTCTTCATTTTGAATTACCTGCAGAAATGTGTTTTGCCTTTCTCTCCTCTGATAATCTTCCTCCTTTTTTCCCCTAGTTATAGGGAGAGTGTGATAAATAAAAGTATCTAAAAACTTTGTACTTGCTTCTGGACATATTCAACCTTTGTTATACTATGACTGCCCCTAGGTGGCAAAAATGTTTAAATACTTGGCTACTAACAGAAAGGTTGACAATTCAAGTCCACCCAATGGTGCCTGGTTAATTTACTTCAAAAAATGAGTCACTGAAAACCCTGTGGAGCGCAGTTCTACTCTGACACACATGGGATCCCCGTGAGTATAGTCAATGTGATCACAATGTTTTGGTTTCGTTTGCTTCTGAGGGTAGGGGATAGATATGTTATAGTCAATCTTATTCTGTTTTAGCAAATTTTTATTTCTTGCTTTCTTATTTGGTCTACATGACTTCTCAGCAAAATAACACACTACACATACACTATTTCAAAGGCACCACTGCATTGCTTTTACTCTTTGAAAAAAAGAAAAAGAAAAAAAAAATCCTTTTAAATCCATCACGTGAGGTTTTATTTATTTATTTTTATCTGACCCAATTGCTTTCTCAGGGAGTTTTCATAGTTTTCCCAGTCAATTTTAGATACAATTCTCCAACCATTATTGGTCACAAAAGAAGTCTCACCAATGAAAACCTTTATCTCATGTAAAACAGTACAAAACAAACAAAAACTTCTACATTCATTTGACTATAAAGTTTCTCTCCTCCCTAAACTGGTAAATTTTAGAAGCTTAGGAGGGTACATAATTTATTTTATATCTCCTAGCTTCTCCTCCTTCATTGTTTTTGACCCGACTAGTGTGGCACTCTGGTAGCGTAGTGGTTATGAATCAGGCTGTGAACCACAAGGTCAG
>NW_006408699.1:6285255-6286817 GCF_000296735.1 Chrysochloris asiatica
CACTCCTATTCAATAGTGTGCTGGAAGTCTTATCCAGAGCTATATGGCAAGACAGGAAAAATAAAGGCATCCAAATTGGAAAAGAGGTAATAAAACTCTATTTGCAGATGATATGATCCTATACATAGAAAACCCCAAAGACTCAGTAAAAACTTCCAATGAGGTCTACTAGACCTCATTGGAAGATTCAATAAAGTGGCAGGGTATAAGATCAACATACAAAAATCAGTTAGATTCCTCTATACCAATAATGACAGTGCTGAAAGGACATTAGGAAAGCAATACCATTTACAATAGCTGCCTTAAGTATGAACTATCTAGGAATAAATGTAACCAGAGAAACAAAGAACCTATACAAAGAAAACTACAAAACACTACTAGAAGAAACTTAAAAAAACTTAAAAACTACAAAAATGGAAGAATGTACCATGCTCCTAGATAGGAAGACTTAACATTGTGAAAATGTCAATACTGCCCAGAGCAATCTACACATATAATGCAATCCCAATCCAGATTCCAACGACATTCTTCAAAGAGATGGAAAACACAATTACAAAGTTTATATGGAAAGGAAGGAGACCAAGGATAAACAAAGCACTGCTTGAGACGAAGAAAAAAGTTGGGAGTCTCTCACTCCCTGATTTCAAAATTTACTACACAGCTACAGTGGTCAAAACAGCTTGGTGCTTGTACAATGAAAGATACATAGATCAATGGAACTGGATGGAGAATCCAGAAATTAACCTATCCACATACAGCCAACTGATTTTCAACAAAGAGCTTAAGTATATTGCATGGGGAGGAGATAGTCTCTTCAACAGATGATGCTGACAGAACTGGAAAACAATATGCAAAAGATTGAAACAAGACCTTTACCTCACCCCTTATACCAAAACCAACTCAACATGGATTTGAGACCTAAATGTGAATCCCAGAACTATAAAAATAGGGACAAATGTGAGGGCTCTAATACAGGGCATACACACACTACCAAACATTGTGAAAATTACACAAACAAAAGTAGACAAAATAGATGATTGCAACATACTAAAAATTAAATGCTTATGTGCATCAAAAGACTTCACCAAAAGAGTAAAAAGGGTGCCCACAGAATGGGAAAACATATTTTGTGACGATGCATCTGACAAAGGACTAATTTCTAAAATATATAGGAAACTACAACAACTCTACAAGAAAAAGACAAATAACCCAGTTAAAAAATGCGCACAGGACATGAACAGACACATCACCAAGGAGAATATTCAGGCAGCCAAGAAACATATGAAGATGTTCATGATCACTAGTAATTTGTTGTTCTTGAAGAAATGTTCACGATCACTAGCAATTGTTGTTGTTGTTAGGTGCCATCGAGTTGGTACCGACTCATAGCGACCTTATGCACAGCAGAATGAAACACTGCCTGATCCTGGGCCAACCTCACTACTGTTGTCACGCTTTCAGCAAGCAAAGTTGTATCATTTGCATATTGCAGGTTGTTAGAGAGTCTTCCTCCAATCCCAATGCCACCTTTTTCTTCATAGAACCCAGCTTCTCAGATTATT
>NW_006408699.1:6286917-6299948 GCF_000296735.1 Chrysochloris asiatica
AGGGTCACTATGAGTTGGAACAGACTCCATGGCTTAACAACAACAACAGTGTGGCACTGTGGGATAATGCACTGGACTGCAAAATCGGTTTGAACCACAAGGTCACAGGCTTGTGGGTCAAGCTGTCCATCTACTCCTTGGAAACCCTATACAGGGTAGCTATGGATCATAACAGACTCTAAGGCACTTAACAGAAACAACAACAGAGTTAGAAGGGGTCCTTAATAAGCATTGGACTGTTAATCACAAAGTTGGCAGTTCAAAACCACTAACCAGCCAAGTTGAGGTTTCCTCAGAAACTCTATACTGAGTTGCTATGAGGTGGAACCAATTCCACGGCACTTAACAACAAAGAGTTGGATAAGGATAAAAATTAAGGTTCCAGAAAGCTCTTTCTCCTTCATAATTTTGCTCAGTTTGTGGTGAATGCATGGTACTATCTTTACTTTATTATGTGCTAAAAGAAAATTCTCCTTAGCTGTGTAGGAAGGAATCAAACTATTGGTTGACATTTCTGGCTCTGGGCTAAGAGAAGAATGACCAATTTTAATTGCTTCACTCAAGGACTTGCCAGAGTTCTGTAGGAAAAGCAAAGCATTAAATTAAAAGCAATCAAGTAACAACATGATGATAGAGCAGTAGTAGTGTAGCATGCCATAATCTTATTGTACTTTTAAAAACTAAATTTTGGCAACAAAAACTTCTTTGAGTCATTTCTTTCTAAATGCAAATTCAGGAAGCACACTCTTAAATTCATTGTGTGGCTCCATGGGATAAGCATTCGACCTCAAGGTCAGATTGACTCCTAAGGTCAGCAGTTCAAACTCACCAGTCACTTCTCAGAAACCTGGTACAGGGTTGCTATGACTCAATGGCACTTAACAACAACAACATCTTAACTATAGTGCAGACCAAAAGTAAGTCTTCTCCAAGTACAATCATACTGCATTTCAGTGAACTAGACCATGTTTCATCGAAACCTGAATGTGTATATTCATTATTGCTGACAGAAACAAATTTCAAAAATTAACAGCAAAGAATTTAAGAATTTGCTTTTTATAAAGAAAACTAGATCAAATCTGAAACTTTAAAATGACAGTAAAAAAAAAGCATTTTATTTTTCATGTATTTTTAAATCTAGGCAAGAAATAAAGCTGTATTTTACTTAATAATCTAAAACATTCTTGTAAATAAAATGAGACTTTTCCCCTCATGAACATCAAAACATTAAATGTAAAAACCCAAACAACAAAAAATTCAACTAATGAATACACATGCGTTGATGAATAGATCATACTATAAGAAGATTATTTACTTAAATCAGAAATATTGAGATATTGCATATTTTCAAAGTGAAAAATTAGGAGATCATCATTAATTCATAAAAAGATTTATTGTAAGTTTCATTTGGCTAGTTATCTCTCATATTTATTTTTTAAAAAATAGTATTAATTTCCCAAAATAATTTCAGAGAAACATCTTTTAAATTCATATTGTATAAACCTGTATCTCATGAATACACAGCACTATGGTCAGTGAGAAGGGAGTAGAAAATAAAGTAACAGACAGAATTTCTCTTCTTAAGAAGATTATAATTTCACTGAAAAGACAATACAGATTTTCAAGGGCCTAGCTAGCGAAGAACATACAATAAGGAGTACTTCAGTCACAAAGACCACAGTATACATTAAGGATCTTGGGAACTTTGAGGTCACAGTCAAGTCATGGTCCTGCTTGAAGCAGAGCTAACAGTTGATTTTGAGCAATGTCAGATCAAAATGTGTGGCAGTGGAATGGACCATGCAAGGTGAGGGTTATGGAAGGCTTTGGGAAGGGATGTTAATAAAAACATCAGTGGATGGTCATAAACATAATATGCAGAAAAGGTCATGAGACTAGCTTTCCTACAGTAAGGACCCAAATTGAAAAGAATGTCACATACAGAGTGTGAGAATTCCAGGGCAAGGGGTAGAAAGCTGGGTGGCACCGAAGAGTTAAGTGTGAGTGGCACTGATCTTAACCAGGACCTCTTAAGGACTTGTGTTATTGTGCTTTGGGAAGATACCTTGAGTTTGCATGTCATCATTTTGGGAATGGTTCACTGCATGGTGAAAAGGGGGCTACACTTTGACTGAGAAAGCCCAATGAAAATGAAGTCTCTAGTTCCAGAGCCAAGTATTTAATTTAATCAAATCACAGTAGATTTTAAAAGGCAAGATGTTAAATTGGAGAAATTGTATGCAGAGAGGAGAGAAGGTATTTGGGGCTCTTTGTACTTTCTGTAAAGATAAAACAGTTCTAAAATATAAAGTATATTAAAAAAAAAAAACTAAAAAGAAAATAACAACAAAACCCTCACAGGAGATTGGATCTACTGATTGAGCATCAATTTGAAAGCAGTGGTTACAGAAATTTGTATCAACTGATGCAATTTATTTAATCCTCATCTTTTGCTCACAGTGAACCTGTAAAATAAAAGCGTACGGACCAGCACAGAGAAGTGCTAGGCTGTCTTTTAAAAAATTTGTGATAATAAGAACAGAAAAATTTCCTTTCTGAATGTGTATGTCCAATTGCCCAAAATGATATTATTTTTCTACAAACTCTGAACATTTCTGCAGTGGTCACTATATAATATAAATCTTGGTTCCCTTTCACAACACTCTCCTTACCCCTACCCTCTCCCCCTCCCAAGAAGAAGTTGAACAACTACTCTGGCTATATTTTCAAGAGTATCCTAGTGAATGTGTTGAAATGCTGCTGAATTTATGTTAAATTTCAAGAGTTAATCATTGATGTCTTTCTCCTTCTCTTATTTCCTATAGTCAAGTCTTACAGCATTTCTATCTACAGAATTTTTGCCAGATTGAAGTTCTTTGATAATGAGAATTATATGGGACAGGTGTTAAAGGAGTTTGTGTACCAGCTGCATGTGCACTGGGGAGCCACTGAATGCTTTTGGTTATGGGTCTAGTGGGAATGGCCATTGGGAGGTAATTTTGAGGCTTTTGCAATAGTCTAAATGAAATGTTATAGGATCCTCCCCTACCATGTAATGAGAATCATAAAAGACAAATTTGAGAGGGAATTTGAAAGCAAAAACCAGAGCTGACTATTGTCATGGTAACAAAGAGAAAGGAAGCCACAATGTTTCCAAGATTTCAAGCCTGAGTATGTTATAAAATGGTGGGCACACCAAGCAAACTAGGAACTTGGAACTCAGTAGGAAAAAAAAGGGAAGATACGGTTAGAAAGAGAGTCTATTTAAAGAATTAAAGTAGGTGAAGTTTAAAGAATTCTGTTTGTCCCCTCAAACCAGTTGACTTTGAGTCAATTCCATCTTGTGGCAACCCCATGTGTGTGAAAGTAGAACTGTGCATCATAAGGTTTTCAATGGTGAATACTTTAGAAGTAGATCACCAGTGTTTTCTTCTGAGGCATCCATTGTGTTGTTATTGTTGTTGTTGCTAAGTGCCCTTGAGTTGGTTCAGACCCAGAGCGACCTGGTATATAGGGTTTCCAAAGAACAGCTGGTGAGGTTGAACCATCGATCTTGTGGTTCAAACGACTTCGCAGTCCAGTGCATTAGTGCACAGTGCCACACCAGGACTCTGAGGCATCTATTGGTGGACTCCAATTCCAACCTTTTGATCAGTAGCTGCTTTAACTACAGTTAAGTACTAAAGCATATTAAGAGTTTGCACCTTGACTCTTACTTATTGCCAAAATCATCCAAACGATGATGTTAACTAGTAAGTGTTCATTTAAGGAAAGTAATTGAATTTAAATGAATATTCTAGCAAATCTATAGTTCTATTCTTTTTTTTTTTTACTTAATCTATAGTCAATGAGCATTTATTATATGCCAGATACTATATTAATCAATATGTAATAGTAGATTTGGGGAGACGTAAAGGGCAGTTAGAGAGAGATTCTCCAGAACTCTTAAAATTTAAAGGTTGCAGAGAGTTGCTAGTGTAGCTAATTTTAAGACCAATTCTCCTGGGTTCTTATAGATCTCTCTCTTTTTCACACACATGGGGAGACACCCATTTTATTATATTCTATAATAACTTTCCCTTATATTGATTTAAAATATGCATTATTTACAAATTATCTTACCATATGCATTATTGTAAACCACCTCAGGTATCCTTTGAACAAATCAAAACATAAATAAACTCTAAGCTAAAAAACTTCCCTCTATTCCTGCCAGCTTGATGAAAAATGATTTTCTTTTGTGTTTTCTTCCCATCTTTATCCATATAAACACATAATTTTTCAAATATTTATAGAATATTCAAAAAGGAAAGAAAGACAACAAAAAGAAAAATGATTTGTCTTCCTTCAAAGAAGGGTGGCAAAAAAGGACAATAAATACTTCACAGGGGCTTGTAAATAGGATCTCCGGCAGTTAAACTGTCACCTGGATCCTGCTGGTGGAACAGAGCATCAGGAAGGAGGCTCAAACATGCCTATGTTTAGCCAAGGTGGGTTGTATGATAAGAGGGAGGGGACCTGACCACACACTCTGACTCATTCTTTCAAGTACACGTGTCAGTTTCTCCTACAATCCAGACAGCCTCCATCAGAATACAGAGCCTGACTGTAATCTCCCTGTGCTAAAACTTTTTCATTTCCACAAACCAAACCTTGGAAACTAACAAATGGTGGGAGCCACCTTGTTTTCATTAAATCACATGCATGATAACATGGTATTTGCTCGCACACAATTGCTCTTTCTCTGCTTGGGAACTGTAGCCCAGGCTTCTGGTCAGCATCTGAATCTTTCTCCAAATTCCATGTAAAAGTCTGTTTTGCCAAAAAGAAACTGTTAAAATGAAGTTGCTTTACCTACTACTTTATTCTCCTGTATTTTGTATTTAAAACCAGAATATGTGATTCTGTCAAAATACAGGAATTCAAATCACATAATTTTTAGGATTCCCTTTTGGGCAGTAATCAGCAGGAAGTGGAAAATAGATAGCATAGTATAATTTTGAGCATGGATTTGAATCACTTCTGTACAATTACTTGCTCAATGACCACAAGATAGTTCCTAGGGTCTTAGTTTCCTCATCTTTATTTTGGGCATGCTTTTGTATTTTCTTTCAGGGTATGAGTATCACCATGGTGAGGATTCCAGCATAGGGCTTGGGTCCAAATAGGCAATTAGTCTTGACCGAGAGTCACTTGCCGAAGGCTACGTGAGTCCTGCTGTGGTGTTGCAGGATAATGCACTGGATAGCAAGGCCAATTGGAACGACAGGGTAGGTGGTTTAAACTCACCAGCTGCTCCTCAGAAATCCTAGATACTGGGATGCCAGGAGTCAGAACTGACTCGACTGCACTTAATAACAACAACAAGGGAACTAAAATTTGCTTTATTATAACTGAGATCTCAAGATGCTCCTTTAACTAATATAATAAAAGGTTTATCTGTATCTGCTTTCTTCTTAGTAGCACTTACTGAAGTGCAACACTGACTACCTAGATCATATAGAATAATTTTCACCACATCACATATTGTGGATTAAATTGCATACTGAAGTCCTTCCTCTGTACAGGTGGATGTGATCCTGTTGGGAGATAGGGTCTTTCTTTTGTTATGCTAATGAAATCATTCAAGAGAAGGACAGGTCCTAAATCTAATCACTTCTGAGCTAAACAAAATAGAATAGACACAGAGATGCACAGAAGAGGATCCATTTACATGTAAAAGAACCCTAAGGACTGCAGGTAGACACCAGAAACTAGGAGTGCTCCACAGAGGGAATCAGAAGGAACCAAGAAGACATTGATATAGATTTTTGACTGCCAGAACTGTGAGAGAGAAAATAAATTCACATTCTTTAAAACCACCCATTGGTGGTATTTCTGTTATGGTAGCCCAAGGTAAGTAAGAGCAAAAAAGTCCAATGTTTTCTTAATATAGATGCTAAGTATGAATCTTGACATTCCCTAATTTTTGTCTTCCAAGCCAACATTGTTTTGTAAACCAAGGCATAGATGGAGTTGTGTTACCAATTAATGGATAAAGAATGTGCAGCTACAAAATACCCTCATCTATGAATGGGTCACAAGGAGCTCTGATAGCTTAGTGGTTACGGATTGGGCTGTGAACCGCAAGGTCAGCAGTTCGAAACTACCAGCTGCTCTGCAGGAGAAAGATGAGGCTTTCTGCTCCTGTAAAGATTAACAGCCTCGGAAACCCTGTTCAGGGTCGCTATGGGTTGGAACCGACTCGATGGCACTTAACAACAACATGAATGGGTCACAAAATACCAGGAATGCCAATTATATTTAAATCAGATCAGATGTTTGTGACTTGATTCAGCTTCTTGGTGTTTAGTTTACAGTAAGTAGATTTGTTGAAGAACGAGTTCATGAAAGCCCATTGGGTGACTTTAGAGTTGTAATACCGTGGGAAATTTGCATGACTTCAAAGAACCCTTATCTGCTCATTGCTAGTTACTGATTGATACTTTCCAACTTTATTCCTCCTGTGTGTCTGAAATAAACCCCTGAAATATTTACTATTCCCATTTACAAAGGATAAGCAATTTTAGGGAGTCCAGGCACTTCTACACATGCTGTTTTGCTCACCACTACTCATGATTAGGTTGAATCCTGCTTATTAAGAAGCCTAGAAATTTCCTTCTTCACAGTCTTTTCTCAAATACATTCCTAACAAACTCCATAGCAATGAAAAGTTCAAAATTTGAAAATGCTCCTAATTGTCATGGTAATAATGGGATGTTCTGCATATGTGGGGTCACCATGAGTAACACCACAGCAACTAACAACTATAAATAATGGAATTATGCTTTAAACTCTACCATTCATACATACCTAATTGAGTGCCTTTGATTATCTGAAATTGTGAAAGTAAATTCACATGGTGCATGAGTGAACAGGGGTTACGGCAGAGTCTCATTGGAATAAGTGTAGAAAGGGTATACTGACATTAGAATTTTTCTCTGTGTAGGTGGTAGTGTATCAAGGAAATGTCTAATAAATAATGTTGTTTTCATTCTCTAGGTAACCAAAAACCACATTTTTTTTTTTTTTAGAAGTAAATCTCTACATAATGGCCAAAACAGATAGGGTTAAGGAAAGAGATGAGAAATAGATCTTACCCAGCAGGTCTTGTGTCCTCAATAGCTCGGTCCACTGGGATCAAATCACTAAGGTAGACATTGAAGTTTCCTTCTTTCCATCTTCTCTGTGCCTCTTTCTCCTTTCCAGGGGGAACAACTACTGGGCGTCCAAACTGACCTGGAGCTTTGGGGTCCCTTGGAGAAAGTGTCACATCAATTCTTAACACATGGTGCATTCCATTGTCTTCAGGTAAATGGGCTTTTATATGAGTTTGGTTCTGCTCTGCAGGTTGGGCCTTGCCAGGTAAGTTGGTTATTGCCAGCTCTAGTCCCTTAACTAAGGATTGGTTTGTTTGAGATATTCTTGTTCTCTGTAGAGCAAGTAAGGAGAAAGTTGCCTCACTTTTATTCCTGGAAATATGTTTCTCTTGGCTTTCACCCAATATTTTAGGCAAAAGAGTTTTGGTTTTAGAATTGGTGAGCTCTTTGGTATCTGCTTTTTGCTCTTCTTCCTTGGTAATAATCACAACATGGCTTTCAGAGAAATTGAATTTCTTCCCCAAAGCCACTTTAGCTCCATCATCCTTTGGCAGGCCTCCCAACTGTGTCTCATTAATAGATTGCTTCTTTAATCGATTTGAGTTGGCAGTGAACTTGGAGAAGGGAAGACCCTTATTGGCTTTGTGTTGATTTGAATTTAGTTCTTTGCTCTGAATCTCAGTTTTATTTGAGACTAAAGTTCCCTCAGATTTTGGCTGTAGGGGACTGCCAGGGAGTGTCCTCTCATGTGCCACTGTCTGGGATTGCTGTTTTGGTCTTTCAGTATTAAGACTGACAGTCACATTCAGATCACTTTCAACTACTTTTTTTGATGTGTTACTGCTGAGAACATGACTTTTTAGGACCTCCTGGTTTACATCAATAGGACCTGAATGTACAGATATTTTGACCAGTGGAGTTCCTCTTGCAGTTGTGAATGGAGCTTTCCGAGCTCCCTGGGCTCTGGTTTTCTTTAGTCTCATTTGGTGAGAAGAGGTTTCCTGTTGGATATCTTGCCCCTCTGTTTTCTGCTTGGTAGGAATCACTGGGAGTGACTGCAGATGTCCCGGATGCCACAAAGGCACAACCTTGCTCCTTCCTGGAGCATTCTGCACTTTTCTTTCTCTTTGGGTTTGGTCCACATCTTCAACTCTGTGCACACTTTCCTTAGCTTTTCTAAAGTTCTCTTTGCCCCACATCCCCTTCCTATTTCCCCTTAGGGCGGGGTTTATCTCTTTTATGTTGCTGTAAAAGATTTTTACTTGGTCTGGCGGAACTCTGAATCCTGTCCGTTCCCTTCTGACATCCTTCTTGCCCACACGAGTGTTGATATCACTGAATGAGAGGCGGAGAGCTGCCATGTCAAAGAGCAGCCAGATGACAGAAGCTACAAATATAAATGCCAGGACTCGCCCACTTCCTCGGAAAAACTTTCGGACCTTGTTCATGGTACAAAGGCTTTCCTTGCAGCTTGCCCTCCCTTTGAGCCTGCTTACCTTGCGTGAAGAGGACCCTGAAGTAGTAGCAGTAGCAGCAACAGTAGCAGCAGAGTTGCGCCCCCCTCCCCTGAACGCAGCAGGAAACAGCAGTCCAAGGGGAAAGCTCAGCTCCTACTGCTTGTCAGTCTCTGCCTGCGTGGCATTTCACAGCAGAGCATCTGTGCCTGCTCTTGCGTCCTTGTTAAGCCCTAGTAAACATGGGCATTAGGTCACTCTAGGAGCAACCGATTCCAGCCACAAGATGGTTCAACATATCACTCCTCTTGTCTCATTGAGTCCATGTCCACCTTCCTACAAGCCCAAGAAAATGTGGGGGCTGACCGGGCTGCAACTTCTCTCCTCCCAGTTCTCAGTCTGCATGCTGTAACTCAACACCACTTCTCATAAGGAAAACATTTCAAGCCATTACCCAGAAAACTTCATTCAGCTCTCACCTTCTGTGTTATGTGAGCCTGTATATGTGTGTGTGTGTGTGTGCATGTGAGTTTGAGCAATTAAACAGAAAGAACTCTATCTAACTCAGAGGGCAAGTGTTCCTGTTTTGTAACCTTATCTCACCACGCCTGCTCATTAACCCTATTTTACCCAGGGTTAATGGTAACCCAAATGACCTACCTGAGCTGTTAATCACTGAACCAAATGTTACAAGGTAACAGCTTTAAGAAGGGGTACAGCATATCCTTATTAAAAGCCTTTCTTGTGGGAGGGGGACAAAATGTTTCTAAGTCAGCATTTATTATTTTTTTAAAATATCCCACCTTAGTAGTTACCAGTTGGGCTGCTAATTTCACGATCAGCTAGTCAAACTACCAGCAATTCTGGGGGAAAAAGATGAGGCTTTCTGTTCCCAATTTACAGCCTCAGAAACCCTATACAGGGTCACTATGAGTCACAACTGAGTCCCCGGCACATAACCACCACTACCACTTTTATTATTCGATTCAACATACATAAACTTAATCTATCAAATTCTTATAAAAGCTTCCAAATGGTTATTCTCATTTTTGGTTATTATTTCATTAACGATCAGTACCAAATATGTTGAGGTGTGCACGAGGTGTGGTGGAGTCCTTGTGTGGCGAAGTAGGTTAATGCGCTGGACTGCTAAGTCGGTTTCAACTGCAAGGCTGGTGGTTCAAACTTATCAGCCACTCCTTGGAAACCCTATACAGGGTCACTCTGGGTCAGAAACGCCTTGACGGCACTTAACAACAACAACCAGGTGTGGTGGCTCTGTAGTACAAGTATTGGATTGTAAACCAGAAGGCTGTCTGTTTGAGCCCATCAGCTGCTCCACGGTTAAGGCTTTCTTCTCCCCAAAATATTTACAGCCTGCAAAGCCCTATACAGCATTGTGTTATGTCAGAACCAACTCCAGAGCACATAACAACAACAACAACCACAACCAAGACTTAGACCACATTTTGTTTAATGCTAGTACAAATGGTTCCCACATGGGCTTCATATAAGAACTCTAGGGAGGAAGCTCTCTGGTTCATGGAGATAGGGAGTGATGGTTGCTCTTGTACTTTTAAAAGCGTCCCATGTTTTTCTGCTATGCAACCAGTTGAGAAACACTGGTCTAGAATAAAGTATTTTACCAATCTTTTTTATTTTTATTGCCTGAAATTTTTGAGAAATTACTTCCCAGATGTATAGAGTAAACATATGAAAAGTTATACATTCCAGTACTACTGAATCATAACCTTAATTTTTAGCATCCCTGGTTATAAAGTTTGTGCATCAAGTTGGAGAGGCATGGTCCAAAATCGCTGTTTCCTGAGAAACTTTTAGTGATTTCCAGACATCAGTGACAGTTATTGCTCTAGTATTAGTGTCCATGCAGTGAACTAAACTGAGGTTCCCAAAACCTTAAGGAGGATTGCAGGAAATGCATATATTTAAAAAGAAATTCTTAGATTTCTGAATCTATCAGGATGCTGCCTGAGGACCCCTCAGATTGGGCTGAGATCAGAGGGTGAGGCCACAGCCAAGCTGATACAGCAATGAAACCACATCTGGAAAAAGAGGTATGTTGGCTTTTTCCACTTTTCTTTCCTCATCTCCCCTGTCGCACCGTCTCTGCCTAACCCAGAAACCTTAAGGCAGGTGGGAGCATACCCCCAAAAGGGTCCAAAGCTGTGCCCACAAGGTATAATTTTCCCACGGGACAAAGAGGAAATCCCTGAAAGTGGTCCCACAAGCTAATCCTTTGGCTTCTTCTTAATATGTCTAACTCTGGAACTCAGTTCTAAAGCTGACCTGGGCGGGGTCTTTATTCTGGCCCTACCTAACAAGAGACAGCAGGCCTGGCCATACAGCCAAACTTATTTGCACCTTGTAAAACCCCAACATAAAAGGCAAGAGCCAACACCAGCTACTATACTATATACAAGGACATAGCATTTTGAGAATTATGCTGTGCATACATAGATACCTAACTGACCTTCAGAGATAAAAATAGTGGATAATCTTTCTTCCATTAATTTCTCAATATCTATCTTTGCACCTCCACAGTGGTGACTAGAGGGGTCTGAGCAAGTGGACACCCCCACCCACCACTGGAGGTTTCTACTGTGCATGCACACTGACCTGTGCAGCAAAGGCTACTGGGCAATCGGCTAAAATTTTATTTTTTGTTTTTGTGTGGCGGTTTTTGTCTCTGTTTTGTATTGCTTCTCTTTTGGGTACTTTTGGTCTCACTTTTTTCCTGGGGGTAGAAGCTTTCTCTCCTATATTACCCAAGAAGAGGCAGCAATTGTGGCCATATAGCCAAACTATAAGCATAGCCCATAATATTCCACCATCTGGACAAGAGCCAATACAAGCTACTAGGCATTACACAGATAGGCAATACTTGCTAAGATAGCCTGAAGCTGAGTAATAAGAGACATGAAAAGGGAAGCCTATCTCCAGGTCACATCCACCAGGAGACACTCAGTAAGCTTAACAATACAGCAACATACATTCATTTAATCATTGAAAATGCATCTAACTATTAAAAATGTCCAAATAAAAACAACAAAATATCTCAGCACATGTCCAAAAACAGTAAAGAATAGCTGAGACAAACGAGCTGGAGGCAGACATAGATATCTCATTAGAAGAAGAACAGGCTTTGGATCTGCCTGAGAAGGAACTCAGAAGAATGACATGGAGACAAATCCAAATGCTCCACAGAGGGGTGGAGGAAAATAAGGAAGAAGTCAGGAAAGTGCTACAGGAGCAATCAAACAAGACAAATAGATATAGCATTGGAAACAATTCAAAACTTGCAAAAAGAGGTCCAGATAATTAATAATAAAATATCAGAAAATAGACAGTATACTGAAAGGGCAAAGGAGTAGAATTGAAGAGATGGAAGCCAGAACCAGTGAGCTGAAAGACAAATCTCTCAATACTGCTAATATAGAAGAGCAAGCAGAAAAAAGGATAAAAACGTCTGAAGAGAGTCTAAGGTTCATGTTGGATAACATGAAGAGGAATTACTTAAGAATTATTGGCATTCCAGAATAGGAAGAATCTCAGAGGTCCACAGAAGAGATAGTTGAGGAGCTGTTGGAAAAAAATTTACCTAACATCTTGAAGGATGAGAAGATAAACATTTAAGAAGCTGAATGAACCCCAGGAAGGATAGAACCCAAAAGAAAATAACCAAGATATATCATAATCAAGTTCTCCAAAATCAAATACAAGAAGAAGCAGCCAAAAGATTAGCTTGTGGACTACAATTATAGTGCTTTTAAGCAGCCAGGGAAAAGAGAAGTGTTACCTACAAAGGCAAGCAAATCAGATTAAGTTCTGACCTCTCAGCAGAAACCATGCAGGCAAGAAGGCAATGGGGAGACATATATAAAACCCTAAAAGAAAAAAAAAAAACCCTGCTGATCAATAACTGTTTACCCAGCAAAACTGTCAATCAAATACGATGGTGCAATCAAAATATTCCAAGATAAAGAGAAGCTAAGAGATTTTGTCAAAGCCAATCCAATGCTTCAAAACATCCTAAAGGGAGTTTTTTTTGAATGAAAACCAACAAGAACAGATAACAACTAGAGACTTACAGATGTGGAAATGCCACTCAGAACTCAATTGACAGATAGCAGACTTCAGAACAGAACAAAATTACAACAAAGAATTCAGCAGACCTGTGAGGTCAATCAAAGATCAAAATAATAACAATGTCAAAGAAGGGAAAAATATAGGAATAGAGAGCTAGGTGGTGAGGAAGTCAGGTAGATTGCAGGATACAATAGACTGTCTTAAATGGAGGGAAAAGTTAGTAGATTATAGGGTAGCCGCAAAGAAAGTTAATACTTCACAATTTACTGTGAAAATGAATAATCCAAATAGAACAAGGAAACATGAAGAAGAAACGGACAAGAAATAGCAC
>NW_006408699.1:6304824-6318389 GCF_000296735.1 Chrysochloris asiatica
TGCTGCAGAATTTTGTTAAAAGATTTCAATTTTTCAACAATTCCTGGTGTCTTTTTCTTTGTCAGTGCCTTCAATAGACTTTGAACTTCTCCCTTCAGTATCATTGGCTCTTGATTATATATTACGTCTTGAAATTATTGAACATCGACCATTTCCTTTTGGTACAGTGAATGTGTATTCCTTCCATTTTCTTTTGATGTTTTCTGCATCATTCAATAATTTGTCCAGAGAATCCTTCAATAATGAAAGTTGAGTCTTGAATTTTTTTCTTCAGTTCCCCAAGCTTGAGAAATGCTGAGTGTATTCTTCTCTTTAGATTTTCTCACTCCAGATCTTTGCACATTTCATTGTAATATTTGACTTCGC
The DNA here is from genome assembly GCF_000296735.1 of Chrysochloris asiatica. Classification (NCBI taxonomy): domain Eukaryota; kingdom Metazoa; phylum Chordata; class Mammalia; order Afrosoricida; family Chrysochloridae; genus Chrysochloris; species Chrysochloris asiatica. The sequence continues at coordinate 6,305,191 of NW_006408699.1, forward strand.
CTACATGTATAGAGATAGATAGGTGTTTCGATCCTGTGCTAAGCTTCCTTTGCTGATTACCTCAGTTTTCACAACAATCCTATGGAGAGGCTACAATCATAGCTCCTAATTTGTACTGTAGGAAATGAGAGCTTATAGAGGTGAAGTAACTTGCATTGATGACATAAACAAGAATTGGAGTTGAATCTGGAATATACAGCCATGCAACCCTACAGTCCATGTACTGTACAACAATGTTTCTCTAGATATATATTTTTTGTAGAGTAATTTATTTATTTATTTATTTATTTACTCTGAAAACAAGAATATATGTTTTGTCTTATAGGTTAATGTGAAGATTAGAGGAAAATGTTTAGTTCTTGCCATAGTGACTATACTCTGTACATGACAACCACTGTCATTATTACTGATACTTTGCTATGATAGGCATATGGCATGCCTGAGTCAGGCAATGTACCAGCTCTTTCCAAGGTTTATATAGAAGCCTGTTGACTAATATGATTCTAGCAATGGGATGAGAAGTAGGTTTATCTGAGTACTTTATTTTTTTCTTGGCGTTCCAATTTGCTTATCTTATAGATTCAATCAATGAATAATTGTTCATTGAGAACTCATGATATGCCTCAAGCATGAGGTTGGTGACATTATCTCTACCCCTAATGACCACAGCACTCAGCTGAGTAGAACACCAACAAACTGAAATATAGCACAGTAATTTATGACCAATGTTTTGGAATAAAGTGAGAAATGCTTTTTCTTTTTCTTTTCAGTATCATGGATAAATGGTTGACATTGGAATATTGTTTAAACATAAAAGTAATATGCTTTGAAAATATTTTACTCTACAAGTTTTTTTGAGCCTACCCCAAATGGCAGCTGGAATTACTCAAATTACTGTTAGAAACATCAACACTTGTTATATCCTTCCTATGCTTGACAGCTTTAGAATGCTACTTGAAATGTATCCATTTGCCCTAAGAACACTGATTTCATTTGTTCTCTCTGATTTGACCTTATTAATCAAAACATAACTTACTTTGAAACAATAAAAGAAAGATATCAAGAATATTAAAGGAGAGTCTTAACTTATCTACCTGTCAGTTACTTGTCAACCCAGTCTTATTTGTCACTTCTACGAGTTATAGAATAAGGAAGGAGAACAAAGAAGAGTACAAAAGAGAGGAAAGAAGCTTGGACCAAAGTATCAAAACCTACTAAACTCAAGTCAATTCCAATTCATAGCAACTCTTGGACAGAGTAGAACTGCTTCATAGATTTTCTTATAGGCTGTAAATCTTTATGGAAGCATACTGCCTTATATTTCTCTTGTGGAGTAGTTAGTGAGACAGAACTATCAAACTTTTGGGGGGCTAACACTTAACCCACTGCTACACTAAGGTTCCTATTGATCAAATCAAGTTCCACAGGAAAGCAAGAATGATTGGGGGTCAGACCTCACCTAAAGTACTGACTTGGCCATTAGTAGACATATGACCATGAATATGTCACACATGAAAGAACTCTTTCCAGTCTCATAATCTGTGAGGCACATAGAAATTGTTTATAAGGAACACCACAGTCTCATATTAAAAAAAACAAAAAAACCTTTAGGGACACAGTTCATATTTCTGCTGGCCCTATCACCTATATTGTTGTTGTGAAGTGTCATCAAGTCAGTTCCAATTCATAACAACCCTGTATAGGATTTCCAAGGAGTGACTGGTGAGCTTGAACCAATGATTTTATAGTTTACATTCCAATACTTATATATAATTCACATTTTCCTCTTTTTTTCCCCCCAGATACATTTGAGTTTTCACATCTTAGACAAATGATGAAATATAGATAGAAAACAAGAAACTAAGAAGTTCTACTTATAATGGAAGTTACATAGGTAAAAAGCGCTGTTTCGTAAAATTAGTTGGATTGATTTCACCGTTACTAGTAGAAAATTGAGCATATAGATGAGTTGGTTATTTAAGGTACTCTATGCATAGTGGTTACGAGTTGGGGTGCTAACCTCATGGTTAGCAGTCCAAAACTACCAGGCACTCCATGAAAGAAAGATGAGGCTTTCTGCTCCCGTAAAGAATTACAGCCTCGGAAATTTTGTACAGGGTCGCTATGGGTCGGAACCGACTCCACGGCACCTAACAACAACAACAACATAGCTGGAAAGAAGTCCTGGTGTGGCGATTTGGGATAAGCACTGGACTACTAACCACAAGGTAAGTGCTTCAAACCTACCAGTAACACCTTAGAAATCCTATACAGGATTGCTATGAGTCAGAACAAACTTGATGACCCTTAATAACAACAACATAGTTGGAAAACTTGACTTGTGATCCTAAATGAAGAAATCGAGGTGTCCGAATAAATTTACCAAGAATCTATATTTAGTTAGAGTGGATAAAAGTCTAAAACTCTCAAGTTATAAAATGATCATTGGATGGCTTTTGGAGGGATTATTCCAATTCTCTATCTGATTCCAATTCTGTGATAAAATTTAAAATTAAATTTTAGTTTCTTCTTTTGTAATATGGTGTAAAAGTGGACTTTACTAATATACACTATTTGGTTTCTGTAAGGATAATCATATTAATAAAAACCATTTATTGAGAACTTACTGAGGACCTGCCACTAGATTTGTCACTTGGCATTCATTAGCTCATTTAATCCTCAATATTTAATGCTCACAGACTAGATCATAAACTGTTCAGCAACATAGTTCTGCATATCACTCGAGTCCAATCTATACCCATGCTCAACTCATATTGCAAAATTCCCAAATCATTTTCATTGATCGTCAGTAGGAGATATAACCAATAAACAAGGTTTTAGTTGTATGCTCAAATTTCCCAATGGGAATACAGAGTCACAGAAGTAATAATTCTCATTCTCAGACCTTTCATCTTCAATTACACTCTAAGGATCTTTGAATACTTCTTGAGTATTTAAGTATATTTTGTGTAACTAATAGCTGCTGTTGTTGTGTATTTTTATTTTATTTTTTATGATAGCAGGCTTTGGTAAAGCATTTCACATGCAGGTTGCCTTGAAACATGTTTCCAGATTCTCAATACCCATCCAAGTTCCAGGGTGAGAATTCCACCTATTGATATTAAACACTCTGTGAGTATTATGTCCATTTATCCTGATGAAGCTTTGCACATGGGTTAGCAATAATGTAAGGTGTTTTATTTACTCTTAGACAACAGACAGTATACAATAGAAACAGTTCCATCACAAGCAGTTCTTCCTGGATCTAAAGCTGACTGGACAGGGTGGAAAATTTCCGTGGTGCCCCTTATTTTGCACCCTGGACAAAGGACCCTGAAGATCTTCCTCTACTGCTTTTATATTCCAGAAGTTGTATATTCACTGCAGAGTGAAACATAAGTTTTCCCACTGATCATCCAAGAGGACATGTGGGTGTCAACCTGGAATTGTCCACCCAGAATTCCATCTCTAGCCCTGCTGAGTTTTTAGACAAAATACTGGGCTTCAAAGGAGTAGGTGCAATGATTGGTTCTGAAGCCCAAAAATACTAGCAAGGGGGAAGGAATGGGAAGTAATTATACTTTGGGGGCCATATAAAGGACCGATACCTCTGAGACAGAAAACTGTGACAGTATCGAGAATGGACTGTAAGCAACTTTCAAATCGGAAGATCAGTAAGAAGGATGCCACCTATTCATTGCTCCTTCTTTCAGTCAGTCTAATTACGTAGGGAATAAAATGAAATCATACTGCAGGGGGTGTATTTTTTTTTATTTAATAGCTATTTTTTTCAGATCCAGGCTGGAAGCAGGATCATTTTCTGCTAAAACAGGGGGACTTTGATAAAGAAATAGACTTTCAGAATATGCATAAAGACTCACAAGTATAAGTGTCTTTGCTTCTCTTTAAAAATCTAGGGTATACTTAACTCTTAAGAAACTGCCAAAATCTTTACCAAAGTATTTGTACCACAGCAGTGTATGAGAGTTCCTGCTGCTCTAGATTCTTATCATCACTTAGATTCTCAATTTTAATCACTCTAGTGTGTGTCTGTCATACCAGGTGTCCTGATGTGCATTGTGGGATAAAGCACTAGACCTCAAGGTTTTTTTGAACCACAAGGTCGGCAGTTCAAACTCACCAGCTGCTCCTTGGATACCCTATGCAGTGTCACTTATGAGTTGGAACCTGCTTGATGTGTGTTTTCTGCTATCTAATTGTGGTTTCAGTTTACATTCCCCTAATGATAATGCACTGTAGGATAAGAACTACTAGCTATAAGCTTGGTGGTTCAAACCCACTAGCTATTCCTTGGAAACCCTCTGCAGGGTTGCTATAAATTGGAATCTACTTGATGGCACTTATCAACAGCACAACAATGATTAACGATTATGAAGAAATTTTCATGCGTTTATTTATCATCTATATATGTCTTTTGGTATATTTTACCAATATTAAAATGAGTTATATTATTATTATTATCATTGAGAAGCATTTTAAAAAATGGAGATGATAAATAAGTTCTTGATCATGATGATGGTTTCATAGGTGTATGTTGTTGTTGTTGTTAAGTGCCGTCGAGTCGGTTCCGACCCATAGTGACCCTGTACAGGGTTTCCGAGGGTGTAAATCTTTATGGGATTTTTCTCCCGCGGAGCGGCTGGTAGTTTCGAACCGCTGACCTTAAGGTTCGCAGCCCGATTCGTAACCACTACGGTTAAAATGTATCAATTTGTAGACTTTAAAGTTGTGCAGTGCATTATATGTCGGCTGTACTTCAGTACAGCTACTAAAATAATAAAAATTAGGAGCATAACTCAAAATGAGGAGAAATAGTTGTAAACATCTATTAATAATCTGAACATGGAATTATGAAATATGAATCTAGGAAAATTGGAAGTTGTCAAAAATAAAATGCATAAACATTGATATCCTAGGCATTAATAAGCTGAACTGGACTGGTATTAGTCATTCTGAATATGACAACCATATGGTTTACTATGTATGCCAGGAATGCCAAATTGATGAGGAATGGTGTTGCAATCATCATAAAAAAGAACAGTTCAAGATCTATCTAGAAGTACAGTGCTGTCTGTGATAGCACCCTACAAGATAAGGAAAAACAGTTCAAATTTATGCATCAATCACTAAAGCCAGTCATGATGAAATTGAAGCATTCTACTAACTTCTTCAGTCTGAAACTGATCAAACATGCAATCAAAATATATTGATAATTAATAGTGATTGGAATGCAAAGATTGAAAACAAAGAAGAAGGATCAATCATTGGCAAATATGTTCTTGGTGATAGAATTTTGCAAGACCAGTGACTTGTTCATTGAAAATACCTTTTGTACACAACATAAAAGATGACTAAGCACATGGACCTCACTAGATGGAAGACACAGAAATAAAATTGACTACATCTGTGAAAAGAGACAGTGCAGACTTGCTCATATGCAAGTTCAAGCTGAATCTGAATAAAATGAAAACAAGTCCATGAGAGCCAAAATATGACCTTGAATATATTCCATCTGAATTTAGGGATCATCTCAAGAACAGATTTTATGAATTAGGCACTAAATATCGAAGACCAGAAGAGTTGTGGGATGACATCAAGAACATTGTACAGGAAAAAAGCAAAAGGTCACTAAGAAGACAAGAAAGAAGGAAAAGACCAAAATGGATGTGAGAAGAGACTTTGAAACTTGCTCTCCAGTGTAGCCATGCTAAAGTAAATGGAATAAATGAGGTGGTAAAATTATTGAATAGAAATATCAAAGTTCAGCTCAGGAAGACAAAGTCAAACATTGTAATGAAATGTACAAAGATCTGGAGTTAGAAAATCAAAAGGGAAAAACACACTCAACATTTCTCAAGCTGAGAGAACTAAAGAAAAAATTCAAGCCTTTACTTTCAATACTGAACGATTCTATGGGCTAAATATTGAATGATGCCAAAAGTATCAAAAGAAGATGGAAGAATATACAAAGTCACTGTACCAAAAAGTAATTATCAACGTTCAACCATTTCAAGAGGTAGCATATGATCAAGAACCGATGATACTGAAGGAAGAAGTCCAAGGTTCACTGAAGGAATTGGCAAAAAAACAATGGACCGGGAATTTATGGAATACAAATTGAAATCTTTCAACAAAGTGATGTGGCATTTGTCTATGCCAAGAAATTTGGAAGACATCTACCTGGTTATTGATTGGAATAGGTCCATATTTGTTCCCATTCCAAAGAGAAGTGACCCAACGGAATGTGGAAATAATCCAACAATTTCATTACTATCACATGCAAGTAAAATTTGCTAAAGATAATTTTAAAATGGCTGCCATAGTTCAATGACAGAGAACTTCCAGAGGCTCAAGCCAAATTCAGATGAGGAGATGGAATGAGGGAAATAATTGCTGCCTTAGATGGATCTTGGATAAAAGCAGAGAATACGAGAAAGATGTTTACCTGTGCTTTATTGATTATGCAAATGCTTTCAATTGCTTATGGACAACATTGCAAAGAAACCTGTCCATAGAATAAAAGACAATTGTTAAAGCAGAACAAGGAGGCAATCAATGGTTCAAAATTCAGAAAGATGTGCACCAGGGTTGTATTCACCATATTTATTCAATCTGTATGCTGAGAAAATAATCTGAGAAGTTGAATTACTTGAAGAAAAATGTGGCATCAGGATTGGATGAAGACTCATTAACGAATTGCGATATGCAGATGATGCAACCTTGCTTGCTGAAAGTGAAGAGGACTAAAAATACTTATTGATGAAGACCAAAGACCACAGTCTTTTGTATGGGTTGCACTTCAATGTAAAGAAAACAGAAAATCCTTAGCACTGGACCAATAAACATAAGTGGAGAAAAGATTGAAGTTGTCAAAGACTTCCTTTTGCTTGAATCAGCTACAAACACTCATGGAAGCAGTAGTCAATAAATCAAACAATGTATTACATTAGGCAAATCTGCTGTACAAGACCTCTTTAAAGTGTTAAAGAGCAAAGATGTCAGTTTGAGGACTAAAGTATGCCTCATTGAAGTCATGATATTTTCAATAACCTCATATGCATGTGAAAGTTGGACAGCAAAAATGGAAGACCAGAGAAGAATTGATGCATTTGAGTTATGATTTTGGAAGAGAATATTAAAAGTATCATGGACTGCCAGAAGAACAAACAAATCTGTATCAGAAAAAGTACAACCACAATGCTCTTTGGAAGCCAGAATAGCCAGACTTTGTATCTCATAATTCAGGCATATAATCAAGAGGGACCAGTTCCTGGAGAAGATTGCATGTTTGACACAGTGACATCAGAAATGGGCTCAAACTTATCAAGGAGTAAGAGGTGGGTGTAGGACTGACTAGTGTTTCGTTCTGTTGGGCTTGGATCACTACGAGGCAGTACTGACTCAATGGCACCCAACAACAACAACAACAACAACAACAACAACAACCACCTGTTTCAGGGTAAGTGAGTAAAGATCGGAGGTTCGGGGATCTGTGTCTGATAGTTTTCAGTCTTTTCAACAGAATAAATAAAAACAATGGATAAAAGAGACCATAGAAGAATTGATGCATTTGAGTTATGGTGATGGAGGATAATATTAAAGAACTATGGACCACCAAAAGAACAAACCACAAACCAATCTGTTTTGGCAGAAATACAGCCAGAATGTGCCTTAAAAGCCAAAATGGCCAGTCTTTAGACATATTATCTATCAAGAGGGACCAGTTCTTGGAGAAGGACATCATTCTTGGTAAAATGGAGAGTCAATGAAAGAGAGGAAGATCCCCAATGAGATGGATTGGCACGGAGCCTGCAGCAATGGACTCAAGTATGGAAGTGATAGTGAGGTTGGTTAAGGACTGGGCAGTGTTTTATTCTGTTGTGCATAAGGTCACTATGAGTCAGTGCCAAGACAACAGCATCTAACAATAACAACAACATATACAATGCTGACCCGAAGACCCAATGGTTAAACAATTGAAATGTTGGCAGTTAGAACCAATCCAGCTGCTTCATGGAAAAATGACCAGAAATATACTCCTGTAATGATTACAGCCAAGGAAACCCTAAGGGACAGTCCTTCTCTGATGTTGAAGTTGATTCCATGTCACCTATCCTAACAAGACTGACCCATTGAAAAACAGAAAATAATTGTGAGTAGGTTTTGTTGTTGTTGTTAACTGTTGAGTCAGTTGTAATCCATAACAACCCTACATAGGGTTTCCAAGGAGCGACTGGTGGATTTGAACTATTGACCTTGTGGTTAGCAGTCCAGTGCTCATCCTACAGTGCCCCACCAAGACTCCCAGTAGGTGAGTCAGTGGTTTAAAGTTTAGAATCAGCTGTTAAGAGGAAAAAGAAACACTGCTAACTCTGGAGAGTAAGGTCTATGACAGATCTTTGAGAGTACAGCTGACATTTAAATTGACGCATCAAATCCAGGGGAGAACTCACTGAGTGACAAAATAAAGTAAAGGGGTGGAGAGTCCCACAGCATTACTGAAAGAGAGGGTCAAAATTGATGGAGAAGTAAATCTGGAACAATGATTTTTGAACAGCCGGTGAGGGGGATAGTCAAAGAGTGCTTCTTACAGGAACTGAAATTGCTGCATCTTGAAGCATTGGTAGAAATTCTAAAAGCTACAGTTGTTACATGCTGTCAAGTCATTTCTGACTCATAGCAACTCTGTATAGGGTTTCTGAGGAGCGGCTGGTGAATTTGAGCCACCGTCCTTGAAGTTCAAACTAACCTTGTAGTCTAGTGAATTTTCCTGCTGTGCTGTAGGAAGTAGATATTAGGGTTGTTTGATTTGTTTTGGTGGAAAAAGATGTTCTTTAATAATGTAGACACATTTGCCACTTTTTCATTTAAAAATCTGTGTATTAGTAAGAAAAATACATTTCCAGTCTCTTTCAGCAGGAGCTGGTTTAATCTTCAGGTGCTTTCTGATATCATTTACTTAAAAGTTGCAAGGATTAATTAAGGTGGGAGAACAAAGACCTGAATAAATCTCTGTATAGCTTGGTCTGGGTAAAGTTGTTGCATAAAGTGGAATGAGTGTTTGGTTCCGAACCTTCTTCTCTAATTCCTGAGGAGCTCCCCCTGACCCATCTGCTGCTACTGTTATGTTTTTTCAGGTGCCACACCATGTTCCCAAGAACACTCTCAAAGCTTAATGTTGGCTAGAATTGACTTACCTTTCTCTTCTCTTCCTTCCCATCCTGTTCTACTTATACTTACCATCTTAACAAAGAGGACGGAAGGAAGAGAAGGAGTGAAAAAGAAGCATTGTGGGAGAGGTAGAGAGCAGACGCTGTGGAGGGCATTTGAGGGCATGTTTCATGTGTTGTCAAGAAGTGGGATGAAATTAAAGTATTTAATTTCATAATAAATATAAAATAAAAATTAAAAAGCTAGGATTCTGCTGCCTTTCTCTCCCCACCACACCACCAACTGAATTCCTGCCCCACCCTACCCCACCAGAGAGAGCTCAAAATAACTTTCTGTGGGATGACATGATGACAATGAATTTGGATCCAATTACTTTTCTGTAATCTGGAATCAGCCCTGCCATTTGCAGTTTACTGAAGTTTGAACTCCAAAACTTAGATTACACTGAGAAAAATGAAAGAGACTTGAAATCAGAGCCCTTTGGGCATTTCCCTCAATATCAAAGAAAGATACCCCCTTAAAATAGGAAAAGTAATGTGCAAGTTGACTATAATGTGTAGAAACAATATATAGTTGAGACTGAAACTAAGAGAGGGAAAGCAAACTGGGTTCCAATCAATATCAGACTTGCAATAATCACAGAATTTGACTTGTTAACATTATGGCATATTTTCAGAGTTGCTCAGCTCTTCTAATATGGAATGTCTGAATAATCTTATTCCCTTGGAAGCTGAGGATTAACTACTCAGGGCTGGGCAAATAAGAGTATTCACTCACATCACAGCTGAATTAAGCAACAAATACAGCTCCAAAGCAGTCATCTCATTTCCAGAGAGGAGAATCAAACCTGGAAACAGGTGAACTCTACCCACATATGAGGGAAAGTAAAAAAGTATTGCTATAAAAATCATAGAAACATCTATTGAAGAAACATATAAAAATATACAGCTGTAATTCCTAGACATATCCTTCATCTAGGTCAATACACTTATGAAGGCAATGTTGCCATCTCTCAAACCCACCTCTGAGGAATTCCTTGCTGTTTGCCTTGTACCATGTCAAAGTGGCAGTTTAATGGATATAAGGAACTCAAATTGTGTTCTTTTAAATATTCGTTGAATTTTGAAACAAAAAGAACTCTGAAGTGGCAAGATCAGGTCTGTTGGATGATTGGGCAAGGTTTCCCAATAAAGTTCTTGTAGGACAGGCTTGCTACCTTTGGAAAATGAACAGATGCATTGTCGTGATGGGAAATGATTCCTTGGTGCAACTTTCCTGGCTTTTTTCTTACCAATGCAGCTTTCAATTTTCTTAAAAATTCTTCCTAGTAAGCCTCTATGATCATCCTTCAAGAAAATGTCCCTCAAGAAAATCTTCCAAATTACCCCTTTGGAATCACCAAAAGTCACTTGTCTGTCTTGAATTTCACTGGCCCTGTAGATGCCCTCAGAAGCTACTGTTTTGATTGGACTATTTTTTGTACACACCCTAATGAAATTAAAAGAAGCGTATCATTGAAAGAACTTGTCTGCCACCATCCACTGATCTGAGACACATTTAAGCAGGTTTTTTAGGCAGAAACCTGGGCATGTATGAATTGGAACCATAGTAGAAATACTTTTGGACTTAGATTGGCTTGAAGGTCCACAGTTCAAACTCTCAAGTCACTCCTCAGAAACTCTATACAGGGTAACTGTGAGTCAGAACTGACTTGATGGCACTTAACAAGTACAGAGGCTGGCTTGGAGTCAGGCAAAGAAAGTGCACTTGGGAAAAGAAGGAAAAATGAGCAATGTATATATTTTACATATGTGCAAATATGTGTCTATATATTTATATGTTGTTGTTGTTGTTAGTTGCTTGGAGAATCTGCTGTGACTCATGGTAACCTTATGTATAATAGAACAAAATGTTGCGCAGTCCTATGCCATCTGTAGGATTGTTGATATATTTGAATCCGTTGTTTTGGCTATTGTGTCAATGCATAAACACACAAAATCCACACATATGTTTAGTTTTTGTATACATGTTCATACTTATATGTATACAGAGCCCTGATGTGGTGCTGAATTCTTTTTCAGGTAGTTCCACTGATTTTTTTTTTTTCTCAAAAACATTTTCTAGCTCTGCCTCTTAGTCATTTGTTTGAGTCACTCTGTCTTGTTTCTTTGTGTGAACAGAAATCATCTGCCACTTTCAAGACATTGTGGTGTTTTATTTGTGTTAAGTTGTGGATTTGTATATTGGTGTATTCTAAAGCAATTAACAATTGCCTCCTGGTGGCTATGAACTTGTGCTCCATTCTCTGTTCACTGTTCATGCTGTTCAGCTCAGGATTAATTTAGCTGACATTGGTTGTTGTTGTTGATCCTGTATATAACAGTTGGTGTTGGCTCTTGCTCAATGGGTAGGGTTGTAGAGGATATACTTGTGGCTGGACTATATGTATGTGGTTGCTGTCTCCTGTTAGATGAGGCAAGAAGAGAAAAGAAATGCAAACAAGATAGAAGGAAAACAAACAAACAAACCAACCAGGGAAACACAAAATAAGAAAGAAAAAGCAGATAACAGTTTTCTCTCCACCAATAAACAAACAGTATGTGCCACCTACTGTCCTCTTGCTTTTACAGATGCCCAAGAAAGCTCAAAATGGCTATGCTATGCCTGGCTGGCCAGCACAAATCACCAGTTTCTTTTTCTTTTTTTCTTATTTCCTCTACCAGTCTGTTCCAGTACATTAGATTATACCTCAATGTAAAGAAACAAAAATCCTCACATCTGGACCAATAAATAACATCATGATAAATGGAGAAGATTTCATTTTTCTTGGACCCACAATCAACACTCATGGAAATAGCAGTCAAGAAATCAAATAATATACTGGATTGGGCAAATCTGCCGCACAAAACCTCTTTACAGTGTTCAAGAGTAAAGACATCAGTTTGAGAACTAAGTTGTGCCTGACTCAAGCCATGGTATTTTCAATAGCCTCATTTGCATGTGAAAGTTGGACACTGAGTAAGGAAGACCACTGAAGAATTGACGATGCATTTGAGCTATTATTTTGGAGAAGAATAGTGAGAGTACCATGAACTGCCAGAAAAACAAGCAAATCTGTTTTAGAAATACAGCTAGAATGTTCTTTTGAAGCCAGGATGGCCAAACTTAGTCTCTCATACATTGGAGGGACCAGTTGCCGGAGAAGGACATTGTGGTTGGTAAAGTGGAGAGTCATTGAAAAAGAGGACAACTCCACAATGAGATGGATTGGCAGAGTAGCAGCAGCTCAAGCGTAGTGACAATTGTGATACTGGAGGAGGGCCTGGTAATGTTTTGTTCTGTCTGCATAGGGTCGCTGTGAGTCAACAACGGTTCAACAGTTCTCTGCACATTTCATTTATAATACTTTCCTTTTCCTTTTCAAGCTGTCCTTTGAATTTTTCTGTTCAGCTCTTTTACTTCATCATTTTTCCATTCCCATAGTGTTTTTTCATTTGAGATTACGTTTCAGTCTCTTCTTACATCCATTTTGGTCTTTTCTTTCTTTCCTGTCTTTTTAATGACCTTTGCTTTTTTCATGAATGGTGTTTTCCATTTTATCCTACAGCTCTGGTCTTCGATAATTAGTGTTCAGTGTACGACAACTATTCTTGATGTCTCTAAATTCAGGTGGGGTATGTTCAAATTCTTATTTTGGCTTTTGTAGACTTGTTTTAATGGTCTTCAGCTTCACTCTTAATTTGTATCTAAGTATTTGATGGTTTGTTCAACAGTTGACACCTGCCTTATTTTAACTGACGATATCAAGCTTCTCCATTGTCTTTTTTCATAGTTGTAGTCAATATTATCCCTGTGTATTCCATCTGGTGAGGTCCACATCGATAGTTGACATTTATGTTGTTGAAAAAAGGATTTTGTACTGAGTAAACATTGGTCTTGCAAACTTCCATCATGCAATAATCTCCAGGGTCAATTCTATTTTGAAGGCCATATTTTCCAACTACTGA
>NW_006408699.1:6318780-6319461 GCF_000296735.1 Chrysochloris asiatica
GCAGCCCGATTCGTAACCACTACGCTACCAGAGCTCCTTAGATCTTGAAATATTCTTTTGATGATGAATGTGAAGGCAATCCTGTTCAATCATCTCCAGCATATGACTGTGGAATTCAAACTGGCCAATGATAGTCCATTTCAGCTTACTAATGCTGAAGATATAAATATTTATGTGTTCAATTTAACTTTTGATGACTCTTAATTTTCCTAACTTCATACTTCATATGCTCGACATCTTGATTATTAATTGATGTTTACAGCTGTTTCTTCAAATTTTGAATCATGCCCCATCAGCAATGAAGTCTCAAATGCTTTATTTCATCCAAGTCATTAATACTGACTCTACTTTGAGGAAACCATTTTCCCCAGTTGTATTTTGAGTACCTTTCAACCTGAGGGGTTCATCTTCTGGTATTATACAATACATTGTTACCAGCTCTTCATAAAGTTTTCAGTGACTAACCTTTCAGACATAATCTTCCTCTTCTTCTTTGTTTGCCTTAATCTAGAAGAAGCTCCAGTGAAGCCTATCCACAATGTGTGGACAATACTCGGAAGTATTTGAGATATCAGTGACATAGCTTCCAGCAACACACAAGCCACCCCACACATTTTTATACTATTTTATGTCTTTTTTTCTATCTCTTCAGGAAGGCTCTGAAAATGTTTCAGTATTTTA
>NW_006408699.1:6346503-6347328 GCF_000296735.1 Chrysochloris asiatica
ACTCTGCTGGTATTTTAAATACCTGTGGCATAGCTTCCAGAATCACAGCAACATGCAAGCCAACTCATTACGCCAAAATGACAGATGAATCACTGTCAATCTGTTAAAAATTGTTTTGAATTCTTTTTCAGATAGTTCCAATGCCTTTTCTTCCTCAGAAATGCTTTCTGGCTCTGTATCTTGGCTGCGTGTTTGAGCCACTCTGTCTTTTTTCTTCCTGTGAATTGAAATTATCTGTTGTTTTCAACATATTGTAGCATTGTTGTGTTTGCATTTTGTTGATGATTGTATGCTGGTGTGTTCTAATGTACTCACCAATTGTCTCCTGATTGGTGTGGTTAGAAAATCAAAGCATGTGTGTATCTCCATTTGTTTTTTCTGTAGCTCAGTTAAGGTTGTGTTTGAGAGGCATTGACTGCTATTCTCATTGATCAGATAGTATAGCAGCTTATATTGACTCTTGCCTTGTGGGTGGGGCCATAAAGTATACAGGTGTGACTGGGTTGTATGGGCATGAAAACTGTGCTCTGTAGGGTGGGGAAGAAGAGAATGTATACATAAAGGAGAAAACAATACAAAAGAAATAAACAAGGAAACTGCAACAAAAAGAAGATAATAAGTGAGATAAAAGACAAATTCCCAGCAGCAACAACAACAACAAAAAAATGTAATAATTAAAACCAGAAAAGAGGGACAGGAAAATAAAGCTATAGAAGAGAAAAATAAGAGGGAGAATAATAAAAAACAAACAAAACTAAATTCTGGTGTGATGCTGTGGAATAAGTACAGGACTGCTATCTGTAAGTTCAGTGATTCTTGGAAACA
>NW_006408699.1:6347768-6366737 GCF_000296735.1 Chrysochloris asiatica
TCCGACCCATAGCGACCCTGTACAGGGTTTCCAAGGGTGTAAATCTTTACGACCTAGGTTTAGTCAGATGAAGGGCACAAATCCAGAAATAGTATGTGCAGGCCACAAAGCTAGCTGGGATCAGGGTCTTTCAGATCCAAATGGCAGTCAAGGGAGGGGTGTCTAGATGCAATCTGCAGGCTTAAAGAAAGGCTCACCTGAATCCAGGTGTTGAGGATACTGTAGATAGCACCCGACTTACAATGTTGCGACTCACAACTCTATTGTATATAACTTCAAGTCTCTGACATCCTAGAAAGCAGGAGCTGTCCTGGAGGTGGGCAAGGATAGGGGCTGGCCATGCCTCTGGCCACTAGAGGAGTGTCAGGAACAAGTAAAATCATACCTTTTTCTTCACCAGCTATTGTCGTGCATCTGCACTGCCAGTCTGCCCTCAGTCTTCAAAGTCTCATACAAAAGTTCAAGATGACTGTAGCACATCTGACTGGTTGACTCTGTTTACCTGTCTGTCTCCCTCTTTTGACATGCCAGTTCAGCTTCTTCTCCTAGTAAGCATTCAAACTACTTTTCTATCCCATACTCCGATTTTCAGAATTCAAGAACTATCATCTGTGTCTGCTTCTTTGGTAGTGTGTAGACACATGTATGTATGTAGTATATCTACTTAGTCTGCCAATTTACAAGGAGTATATTCAATATGTTTTTATTTCCTATTTCTGATAACCCAAGACAAGTTATTTTAACTGTATGATGTATCTGTGGGAAAACAATGATGTTATTGTTGTTGTTAAGGGCTGTCGAGTTGGTTCTGACTCATAGCAACCCTGTATAGCATTTCCAAGGAGCGACAGGTGAGCTTGAACTGCCAATTTTGTGATTCAAACCAACTTTACAGTCCAGTGCATTAACCCACAGTGCCACACCAGGACTCCATACATCTCTGGAGAAACAACAATAGCATGAACAATAATAAGGCAAGACTTAATGGGTCCAAAAGGCAGATTTTAGATCACAATCTTAAACAAAATCGTGAGCCAAGAAGAAATTAAAAAGTCACCTAAATGATAAATGGCAATCCACGGCTTATGACTATTACTCCAGTAGAGAGACTGGTGCTCTCAAAACCCTATGCAAGCACTTGTTTATACAATAAGACTGTAGATGAAAAGCGATAATATATTGACAACAGTGAGAAATGATAGCTGATTCTGAAGGACAGAGGATTCTTCATGCAAAAGAGAAGTGGATTAAGTACAATTTAATGTAGAACATCTAGGTGGCTTACAAGTTCCTTGGAGATTACCTTATTTCAATAGCTCAATAATTAATAATCAAATAAACTTGAAGTTGTTATTACAGAATGACTAAATAATTTTCTTAAAACAATCACTTGTTAAACAGCTGATTTTCCTGATTATCTTAAAGTTTTTGTAAGTTCTGTTGGAAAATAATGGATGTACTTCTAATGAGTAAAGTCAGTATCTTGGAACTCCTCTTCTCATCTATCCAAAGAAATATGAACGCTGAATGACCCGTGCTTGTCATTGGTGGTCAAGGGAAGAGACAGAATCTGGGTTAGCTAAAAAACCCCTTTCCTCACTGGAAGCCTGTAAAGTTGGATCTTTTATATAAAAACAAAATGTAACAGATTTCCTATTACTGGTTAACAAATGATACTTGCAGAATTTTTTGGTATTCCTCCATATTTATCCACTGTCAAAATTTTGATGGTGTAGTGTTGTAGGATAAGTACTCGACAGCAAGATCAGTTTGAACTGCAAGGTCGATGGTTCAAACACACCGGCCACTTCTCGGAAACCCTATACAGACAGGGTCACTATGAATTGGAACTGACTCCATAGTACCTAACAACAACAACAAAGTTATGATGACCACGATTGTGATGTTGTTTTAGGAAAGGAGAATGTAGCCAAAATGAGATTACAAGTGCCATCCACTCCTACAGGATCAGTTAATCTTGGACTCCTCTGTGAAGTCTGGTGGTTATGCTTTTGTTCAGTTTCTGAAAGGAAGCTCGAATAGCAAGAGTAATGGAAACTGTGTTTGATCATCTTTTTGCCTTGACTACAAGGGACTCATGATATAGTGGTATAGGAATCCAACAAGCACTGGACTCCAACCACAAGGTTGGCAGTTCAAATCCACAGGCTGCTCCCTGGAAACCCATATAGGTGGATCACTTAGAATCAGAATTGACTCGACAGGGTTTAACAGCAACAACATAAGGGAGTTCACAGGAAAATTTGGTTCTCAAATGCTGCCATTACCTTTTCCCACAATCTATTTTTAACTATTTCAGGTAGTATCAAATTTCTTACTTTTTCCTTTATTTTTGTCTCAATGGATTAGTCCATTTTTGTTTTCTAATGAATGAATGCATTTTATATGAAAAGTTTTATGAGAAATCAATGTGAATATTCTATAGACTTCTTGGAAGAGAAAGAAAGGAAAAGGAAATAAAAGTAGGAAAAAAACAAAAAGGAAAAAGGGTAGAGTAGTATCTGAAATATTACTTTAGATAGTAGAAGGACTGTGATTGTGAAAAACAATGTTAGAAAATGAAAAATGAAACTTAGAATTTCTTACATATTTGGAAATAAATAACAAAAGGTATTATGAGTGTATCCATTTAAGCACAGATCATTCTGGAGCATGATGTTTAAGCCGTTAGATGTACCATGTTTTGGTCTTTTGTGAGAATGCTCTGATCTGGGTATACAAGCTCTCTCACTCATGCACCATTGACCTAGTCTCCAGTGACACACAAATGGTCTGGATTTTATAACTTTAGTTGTGATTATTGTATAATATATGATTATGATGGAGTTTTTCTCTCTCTACTAGGTATAGAATTTGTCTTTCCCTATGGCCCATGTAGAGTTTCTCTCATTTGTATGATATATAATTTTAATTTTGGCTTTGAGTTTCTGAGAAACGGCAGGATTCTGATTAATGTCTTGCTTTGGTTTTGTAGGTACTAGATTTAATGAGAGACTATTGCTTAAGATGAAATTCAAGATATGAATGGAGGTTTTAATTTTTTAAGGAACTGAAATTAATATGGCTATAATCTTTACTGAGGAAGTAATTTCAGAAATTCTGACTAGGGTAGAATTAGTTTCCTACTATTTGTAAAAAAAGACAGTGTTTCTCAGTTCTAGTGCCTTGATATAGGAGATTTTCATAATGGTTACCTTAATCAAGCTCTGGAACATCCATTGTGAAATTATAGATATTCTATAATAAGAATGAGACATGCTTAAAAGTAGCCAAATTATAACTTTCTAATATCATTTTTGTACTTCACTTTCTAGAGTATGTCCTAATTTATTTTCATCATTCTTACAAGAGTCTAGTTCTTACTTTTTAATTCTTTTTATTTTTTTCTCTGCGCATGAGGAAATAAAATTGTCCCTCTGCCGACACTAACATAGTAATAGTTCCAAGAAGGACTGCTAAAGTATCTAACAATATGCAGAAAACAGGGGCTCAAGACTGCTGGTCATCACTATGCTCTCCTTCCACCTTTGCTCCTAACTCATCTATACAAGCATGTACTCATTTATATTTGTAAATGATCTTGTCAAGAAAAGCCCAAGAAGTACTTTATTCCACAGGATGCATATATGACTCTTATTGATAGTTTGCTTTCAATTGTGGGGTAAGGGAAGGACAAATGCAATCTGCAATGGGAATGAGAAGCATGAAAGGGGAGAAAAAGATTTGTGGGCATTGTGTAGGAACTATGGACAATATCTTTATTCCCTAAAATTAACTGTATGGCATAATTCTCTGTATTTTGGATTTGATTTGGCCTAAATTACTTTTAACTTCAATGTCCTCTGGAACTAAAATGAGATACAATAAGAATTCATGAAATGGAGCCAGAGGCAACTGGGTGGCAGATTTCCCCTTGTACCAAAGTGGAGCTTCTGTACTGGAACAAAATTGGTGCTCTTTGTCTCTCCTCACTAAGAATAAATTGCTTTTCAAAAGACTTTCATTTTCTTTGTATAAGCAGATTTAAAAAAATATCCTTATCCAGTCCTCCTATCAGGTCTAGTCTTGATACATTTAAGTCATCACGTCAGCATAACTTAGTGAATGATGGGAACAAATATATATTAGTACACATATACTCACACAGACTCATAATGGGAACAATACTGTTTGTTTATACAAATTATGATTCATTTAGAAGGAATTATCTTCTTGCTCAGTTGACCCATTCCTTTGAAAACTTTATATATAATTATACATAAACTTGATATATATATAACTTTATATAAAACTAAGATTTCACATCCATTTCCTTATGCATATCGTTCACTTTAAATTGTAAAAAGTAGTTTGAAAATATTCAGCTAGGATCTATGTGGTACAATAAACTTATTAGAGGAGGAATAAGTGGGTCATCTATATTGTGTAACTTTGGAAAGATGTCCAAAAGGAGCCCTGGTGGTGCTCGGATAAGCACTGGATGGCCAGCTTCAAGTCCAGCAGTTTAGACCCACCAGCTACTCTTCAGGAGGAAGATGAGGTTATTTGATCCAGTAGATATTTACTAACTTGTTGTTGAACGCCATCAAGTCGGTTCTGACTCATAACAACCCTGTATAGGGTTTCCAAGGAATGGCTGGTGAGCTTGAGCCACTGCTCTTGAGGTTCAAATGGACCTTGCAGTTCAGCGCATTAACTCACAGTGCCATATCAGGACTCCTTGGAACCATATGTAATGTCACTATGGGTTGAACCTGGCTCAGTGGCAGTATGTTTACTGGGTTTGGAAATGTGCCCTAAATGGGTAATGACTTCCAGTATTATTTTCCTCTTTAACAATATTCTAATTAGGAATATTGATTGTTGTTTAGTGCTGTTGAGTTTGTTCCAATTCATAGCAACCCTGTATAGAGATTCCAATGAGAAACTGGTGGGTTTTGAACTGCTGACTTTGTGGTTCACAGTGCAGTGCTGATCCTACAGTGCCACACCAGTATAGGAAGTGGAAAGTGCTGTTCATCATAGAGAATAGTGTGATTATAGCTATATGTGATTATACGTATATTAATATATATTTGGAGAATAAAAATCCAGTTGCTATAGAGTCTGTTTCAACTCATGTTGAGCCCACATGTATGAAAGTAGAACTCTATTACATGTGGTTTTCTAGTAGTTGGTTTTTGAAAATAGATCACCAAGCCTGTATTATGAGGTTTTCTGGTAGATTCAAACTTCCAACCTGTTAGTAGCTAAGTGAATAACACTATGCCTTATTCAAGGACTCTATTTAGTGACTTGTTGTTATTGTCGGCTGCCATAGAGCCAACCCCAGGGTCACAGTGGCTAAACAGAAAGCTAATTAGTACCGATAAAGTAACTTTTGGACATTTACTATATATTTTATAAAAAAAAAACAAATTTGAAGAGGTGTTCATTTATTTTTAACTATCTTTTCTTGAATTATCATAAAAATAAACCCACATTCTTATCAAAGTCAAATAATATTTCATAATTTTCATGTATGTAACAATTACCAGATCCATCATAGTATGGTAGAAGATTAAATTAGTTAGACAGGACTATTCTTCTTAAAACCATTTATTTTTCCTTTTCCAACATCTGCAAAATAATCAAGTATTTTTTCCATTAAAACATGATATATGTTTGTGTGTTTCTGTATATATGTATGTGTGTTTTTGTGTATACCTTTGAACATAGTATAAACACTGGTAGTTGTATAGTTTGCCTCTTTATTCATTTCATAATAATGAAAAAAAATTGTAAGACAGCACAGAACATTTCAGAATATGAATGAAAATAAAATCAAGGCTTAATAATTTTCACAGAGGTTGTGTTTCATTAATATGTATCTCACAAAAGCTGTGAGCATGTAAAAAAAGATGGTGCAATCTGACCAAGATTTCAACGTTACAAATGATACATAATATGTACATTAAGTTAATTAGAGAATTAATTGAGAAGCCTGAGTTATACAACATTTGATAGTCAAAGTCATTTTTCTATAATAGTTAAATATAATTTGTCTCATAATGCTATCCTTTAGTAAATTGTTAGAATGCTGTGTGATATACGTAGCTTATTAACAGTGTCATTAATTGCTATTAGAGGAAAGCTAGTACATGAAAGCTAGTACGCATAGGAACAAATGTTGAGGCAGATGGTGGAAATTAGTGAAACACGATCAGTTGCTGAACCAGTTTAATTAATTAACTTATTGAATCAAAATAGTTAAAATCAATTTGTCAAATTATAATCAGGAAATGGAAATCCAAGGGATTATCACAATTTATATCATATTTTAAAAATAGTAAGTTAGTGAAAAACTATGGGAGCTGACCTATGACCATTAGTTTGTTCTGTACTGAGAGTCTGCTGAGCTGTTTAGAATGAGTGGGAAATTTCCCTGTTAGGAATAGCCAACTGCACTGACGTCTTTCCTCTGTCAGAGGGAAAACAGAAGGAGGAAATAAATTGGAAATTAGCCACTACCCACAAAATCTCCTTTATGCTATTACTTCTTAGTGAATAATTCTCAGAGGTGATAAAGTGGATTTTGAACATTTCAGGAAGGAATTTCATTTTGGTAAGATTCTAGAGAATTTCAAGGCATCAAAAACCTCATAGTTTTCCTGTACAGGCAATAAAGCTATATACCTGGATATTGGGTAACTCAAATTTTAGGATATTTATTCCTGATTAATTATTTTAGATTTGAATTTGTCACATACACCCACAGCATAGCATCAAGTAGACAAAGACAGTGAAGATTATCATAGAAATATGACATATATAATAGAGAAAATTTGATGATATTTGAGTTCTTTAACAGAATTCTTTGACCTTTGGTTATTCAATTGTTTTTACTTGTTGAGATTTATAAATTTGAAACAATTTATCATCCCTTCCCATGGGAACATTTTGACTATACAGTGGTGCTTCAGAAAGTTCATGTATTAATTTCATTGTCTTTTCATTCCATTTTTCCATGAACTTTTTGAAGTCTTCTTGTATTTTGCTTTTTAGGACACATTTTTGAACTTTGTGACAGTAATGATAACCTAGGACATGAGAGCATAGAAGGTTCCAACAATACAGTCTGCATCTACCTCTTCATACACATTAGAGGTGAGCTTTGGGTGATCATATACTTACACACATCAGTTTGAATGAGAATGATAAACATGTATGACCTATAGTAATCACACAAGAACCATTTCCACTATAAAAATGTGCAATGAGAATATTTGCTAGTATTACTTTATAAATTGTTTGACCTAGGAACTATCAAGCTACTGCTACTATTATTTTGATTCTTATTACCGTCTACATCTTTTCCTTCACACTGGGCTTTAGGAAAGAAGGTAGGAGTAAGATCATTTTACTCACTGGATATTATAGGCACCATACCAAGAGTCTTTGAATGTTTCAAGGCTCCATAGAAGTGTTTGTGTCCAGACATTTAAAAAAAAATTCTATAATGTGAAAATAAAAACTACAAATTGAAATAAATTAGGTTTGCATGTCTATATTGAAATCTCAGAGTCCTGGTGAAGCAATGGGTTGGGCATCTGGCAGATAATTGAAAGTTGGCAGTTGGAACCCACTATCTGCTTCACCGAATGAAGCATTTTGCTTCCAAAAAGATTTATAGCTTTGGAAATTCTGTGGGGGCCAATTCTATTCTTTATACGGTTGTTATCAGTCAGAATCAACTCTATGGCAGTGTGTTTGGTTAAATGTAATTAAAAAATTCATCAGTTGTTATTCTTAAAAACTCTTTTTGCGTAAGTGCCATCAAGTCAGTTCCAACTCATAGCTACTCTGTATAGGCTTTCCGAGGAGCAGCTGATAAGTTTGATCTGTTTGTGGTTCAAAATTCTGTGTTGATCCTACAGCACCACACCAGGGTTTTCTGAGAAGCAGCTGGTGAGCTTGTACTGCTGACCTTGTGGTTCAAACTGACTTTGCAGTCCAGTGCATTAACCCACAGTGTATATGGAACATTTTTATTGTGGGACGTTGGTTCATTTTGATGTTTACTATAAGATGGAGTGAGTTCACTGAGAGTGAAAATGTTTAGGCCATACATTTTTTAAAAAAATAGCCCATAATAGGAATTTAAGTCATCTGTAAGGATCCTTAAACTTTGAGACCCAGAAATTGATGCAATGGCCTATTTTTATCTGTGACAACTTTCATGGACTGTCTTTGAGAGAAGGAATAATGTCTACTTTTGAATTTTGCTATTAAGATTAAAGTATCAGGGAATTTAATAAAGATCATACTTCTTTATTGCTTCTATATAGAATATAAGCACGTTCTCAACAACTAATTTAAGACAATGCTATATGTTAACATTGGTAAGAACTAGCATATATTTTTGACTATCTATTAAGGAGCTCTGCTAGCAGAGTGGTTACGAATAAGGCTGCTAACCGTAAGGTCAGCAGTTCAAAACTACCAGCTGCTCCATGGGAGAAAGATGAGGCTTTCTGCTCCCGTAAAGATTTACAGCATCAAAAACCCTGTTCAGGGTCACTATGGGTCGGAACCAACTTGACGGCACTTAACAACAACAACAACAACATTATGTGCTTTGGAGTTCTTGAGTGGCACAAAGTGTTCTGTGTTGAAGTACTAACAAGGAGTCTGGCTGTTTGAATTCATCCAAAGGCATTTTGAAAACAAGTTTTGGTGATCTACTTCAGAAATGTCAGTAATTACAAACTCTTTGGAGCACAATTCTACTCTGATATGTATGGTACCACCATGACTTGGAGTAAATATAGCAGCAAATGGTTTTTGGTTAGTTGACATTATGTCCTTAGTAATCAATTAGCAAATAGTGAACTACCAAATAAGGTTCTATTATTCAAGACCCCACATGTCTGTAAGTTTGTCATACTATGGTGACTTGTGTGTTGTTGGAAACTATACTACCGGTGTTTCAAATACCAGCAGGGCTACCCATGATCCACAGGTTTCAGCGGCGCTTCCAAACTAAGAACAAACTGGGAAGAGGAATGAGTGGTCAGCTTGTGAAGGATTGTTATTTTTGGATGCTATTGAGTAGGTATAGGGTTTCTGAGGAGCAGCTGCTGGCTGAAAACTACCTACCTTTTGGTTAGCTGTCAAGTTCTTATCCTACAGTTCCACACCAGAACTCTGTGATATTAGCCCCTGAAAACCTTCGAATAGTATCAAAATAGTGCTGATGTAGTACTAGAAGATGAACCCTTCAGGTTGGAAGGCACTCAAAATGCAACGTATGAAGAGCTAGATCCTCAAAGCAGTTATTGATTCCAAGAAATGATTGATGTATTTGAACCACCAACCTGCTAGCAGTCCAGTTCATATCATATGGTTGCACACCAGGAATCCTCAAAGTAGAGTCATCCTTAATGAAATGGATAAAGCAAAGCTTCTGGGACCTTCATTTGCAAATGGGGCATAATTCAATATGAGAAGAAATTGCTGTAAACATCCATTGCTAATTGGAACATGCACCATACCAAGTATTTGTCTAGGAACATTGGAAGTCATCAAAAATTTAATAGAACATATAAATATAAATATCTTCAGCATTAGTAAGCTTTAGGAAGCCATATGATTGGCCATTTTGAATCAGACAGTCATATGGTTTACTATGCCAGGAATGACAAATTGAAGAAGAATGGCATCACAATCATCATAAAAAAGAAAATTTCAAGATCTATTTTGAAATACAATGCTGTATGTGAAAAGATAATATCTATATGCCTACAAGGAAGACCAGTTAATACCACTATATTATTAAAATGTACAAACCAAACATTAAAGCCAATTTCATGGAATTGAAGAATTCTACCTTTTCAGGTTGAAATTGATCAGACATGAAATCAAGATGCATTTAAAATTACTGATGATTGGAATGTAAAAGTTGGAAATAAAAATATTAGGTGTTTGGAAAACATGGTCTTGGTGAGAGAAGTGATGCTGGAGATCACAGGATAGAATTTTTCAAGACTAACTAATTCTTCATTTTGAATACTTTTTCTAAAAACATAAATAGCAACAATTTCATTCTTGTGTATTTCATCTCATCAGATGGAATACACAGGAATGAAATTGAGTGTATCTGTCAGATGAGACATTGAAGAAACCCAATATCATCAGCTTTTAAAACATAGGTAGGAACTGACTGTGGAGCAGACCATCAATTGCTCATATGCAAGCTCAGGCTAAAGGCAAAGAAAATTAAAACATGTTCATGAAAGCCAAAATATGACTTTGACTATATCCCATCTGACTTTAGAGATTATCTCAGCAGATTTGACCCATTAGACACTGACCAAAGACCAGATGAGTTTGGGGATGATATCAAGAACATTATACATGAAGGAAACAAAAGTTATTAAAAAGATAGGAAAGGAATAAAAGACCAAATTCAATGTAAGAAGAAACTTTGAATCTTACTCTTGAATGTATAGCAGATAAAGCAAATGGAAAAAAATGATAAAGTAAAAGCATTGAACAGAAAATTTCAAAGGTTAGCTCTAAAAGACAAAGTAAATTATTATAATGAAATTAGTGAAAGCCTGAAGTTAGAAAACCAAAAGGGAAGAACACGCTCAGCATTTCTCAAGCTGAAAGAACTGAAAAAAAATACTCAACCCTCAAGTGGCAATGTTGAAGGATTCTACAGGCAACATATTGAATGGTGCAGGAAGCATTAAAAGAAGACGGAAGGTATACATAGAGTCACTGTACCAAAAAGAATTGGTCAGTGTTCAACCATTTCAGGAAGTAGCATAAGATC
Organism: Chrysochloris asiatica; assembly: GCF_000296735.1. NCBI lineage: Eukaryota > Metazoa > Chordata > Mammalia > Afrosoricida > Chrysochloridae > Chrysochloris > Chrysochloris asiatica. Next base: position 6,358,609 of record NW_006408699.1, read on the forward strand.
AAGACCCAATGGTATTGAGGGAAGAAATCCAAGCTGCATTGAAGGCATTAGCAAAAAACAAGCTCCAGGAATTGATGGACTATGAACTAAAATGTTTCTACAAACCAATGCAACTCTAAAAGCACTCATTATTTATGCCAAGAAATTTGGAAGACAGGTACCTGGCCAACCTGCCTGGAAGAGATCAATAGTTGTGCCTATTCCAAAGAAGATGTCTAAACAGAATGCAGAAATTACTGATCAATATTGTTACTAGCACAAGTAAGTAAAATTCTTCTGAAGATACGTAAAGAATGGGGAGCTGCCAGGAATTCAAACCAGATTCAAAACAGGACATGATATAAGGTATACCATTACTATTGTCACATGAATTTGAATATTGAATGAAATATTGAGTGAAATCAGAGAATACCAGAAAGATGTTTTTATTGACTATGCAAAGGCAATGGATTGTATGGATCATAACAAACTATGGGTAACATTGTGGAGAATGGAAATTCCAGAATACTTAATTATAATCATGTGGAGCTTGTACGTAGAATAAGAAGCAGTTATTCTTAGAACAAAGTGATTCTACGTGGTTTAAAAGTAAGGAGAGGTGTGTACCAGTGTTGTATCCTTTCACCATAATCATTCAATGTTTGTGCTAAGCAAATAATCCTAGAATCTGGACTATATGAAGAAGAACATGGCATTAGGATTGGAGAGAGGCTCATTAACAACCTATGATATGCACATGAGCCAACCTTGTTTGCTGAAAGTGAAGAGAACTTGAACCAATTGCTGATGAAATAAAGCGTATAGGCTTCAGTATGGATTACAACTCAATGTAAAGAAAACAAAATTCCTCATATCTGGACTAATAAACAAAACAGGCATTGATTTGGCTGATGATATTGAGCTTTGTCATAGTCTCTTCCCACAGATGTAGTCGATTTCATTCCTGAGTATTCCATCTGGTAAGGCCCATGTGTACAGTCATCATTTATGATGTTGAAAAAGGGTATTTGCAATGAATATAAGTCACTGATATTGCAAAATTCTATCATGCAATCTCCACAATCATTTCTATCACCAAGAGCGTATTTTCCAACTACTGATCTTTCCTTTGTTTCCAATTTTCACATTCCAAACACTAGAATTTTTAATGTATTTTGATTGTATGTTTGATTAATTCCTGCCTAAAAAAAGTTGATAGAGTTCTTCAATTTTATCATCATGACTTTAGTTTTTTTTTTTTTTTGGAAGACTGAGCAGTTTATTATTTACATAAATGAGGAGCAGGAGGGTAGAGGCCGAGGTGGAGAGGGCAGGCGGCTGGGGCTCAGTCTGTGATGATGAGTTCGTCCACGCCCCAGTCCTCATAGCTCCCGGCAGGTAGCGGCGAATGTTGATGGGGATCTTTCGGTCCTTGAGCTCCTTCATGGCGATGAACAGGGAGTCTGTCTTCCCTTCCAGCTCCACCATCACGGGGGCACACATCGCGATCTGGAGGGCTCAGGTGCCCAGCACGTGGGTTCGCTCTTACTTGGTAATGTACGGCGTGGTGATCTGCATCTGGTTGGCCTGCGGTCTCTCCCCTAATGGAAGGATCTCGACGTTCTCCTGGACCTCCTCCTCGGCATTCTCCAGGTCATCTAGTCCTTCCTCCTCCTCCACATCATCAAAGTCGTCACCATCAAAATTGTCCTCGTTGTCTGACATACTGCCCGAGCGGCAGAGAGACCTGGTTTTACGCACCACAACCGCGAGGAGATTCCACAAAGAGCGCTGACTTTAGTTTTTAGTGTGCAAATTTTAATAATAGTGATATTGACTGGTCATCCTTGTAGGCATATAGATAGTATCCTATCACAGACAGCATTATGCTTCAAGTCCGATCTTAAAACTTTCTTTTTAATGATGAATATGATCCCATTCCTCTTCAATTTGTCATTTCCAGCACAGTAAATTATATGATTGACTGATTCAAAATTTCCAATAGCTTTCCATTTCAACTCACTAATGCTTTGGATGTCTTATGCATTCTATTTCATTTTTTATGACTTCCAGTGTACCTAGATTCATATTTCATACATTCCATGTTCTGATTATTAGTGAATGTTTGCAGCTGATTTTCCTCATTTTGAGTTGTGCCCCACCAGCAAAGGAAGACACTGAAAAGTTTTCCTGCTAGCATTTAAAATACCATTAACATAGCTTCCTGAGAAGGCACTTAACCAAAAAAAAAAAAAAAAAAAAAGCTTCCAGCATCACACAACAACACGAAGCTCCCCAGTATGACAAACTGATAGATGAGGGGTGGTGGTAAAGTAGGAAAAAAGAGGAAGCCCTCCAATGAGATGGATTTATATAGTAGTTGCAATAATAGGCTTAAATGTGGCCATAATTGTGAAAATGGTAAGGACTCAGCACTGTTTAGCTCGGTTGTACATAGGTTCACTTAACAGCACCTAACAAAAACAACATTATTCAAGAAAAAAAAAATTGAACTATTTTGGAGAAATACATTATAAAAATGAAAGCAAAGTAATTATACAGATTCTAAAGAAAGTCAATGGTGAAAAAGGTATCACCAAAAAGAGGGTATAAGTAACGTCTCCTCTGTGAAACATTTTTATCCCATGTATACTTCTATTTCAGCATAAGTAGCTATACTTCTTTAATTATATGATTGTCTTCCTAATTGAATGCCAACTGCTTAGGACTACTCTTCTATTCATCTCTGAACCATGAAAACCAAATATCTTGAAAACTATTCCAAAAAAGAACTCAAGAAAACAATTCCATTTAAGTAGCTCCCAATTCAACAAAATACCTAATGAGGCATATAAAGACTCATACAATGAAAAATTTGAAACATTACTATATTAGACTAAAAGAGACATACAAAAATAGAAAAACATCCTGTGCACATGGATTGGAAGACTTAATATAGTGAAAATGTCAAAATATCAATTCTATTGAGAGTGATCTACAGATACAATACAATCCTGATATAAATCCCAAAAACATTCTTTACTGAAATGGAAAAACTAATGACCAGCTTCATATGGAAAGGAAAGAAACCCCAAATAGTCAAAGCAATATTAAAGAAAAAAAAAAAAAAAGTGAAGCAGAGCATCTCACACTCCTTGACTTCAAAACATCCTGGTATTGGTTAACTCAAAATTAAACCTAGCCATCTATGAACAACTGATTTTTAAAAAAGTGTTTAAAGTCTATTCACCGGGACAGAAATAGTCTCTTTAACAAAGAAATAGTCTCTTTAACAAAGAAATAGTCTCTTTAACAAAGAAATAGTCTCCTTAGTAAATACTAAATGGTATTAGCAAAACTGTATATGCACCTGCAGAAAAATGAGATAGTATTCAAACCTCTCACACCAAACCCCCCGAAAAAAAAAACAAAACAACAAAAACCTAATTGAAAATGAATCAAAGACCTACATGTCAAATCTAAAACCATAAAATTCCTGAAAGATGAAAGATAATAAAGGAAGAAAACCATGGGATCTAATTTTTGTAAAGATAGGATAACAAAGATTTTAACAAATGCACAGATAGGAGACAAAGTAGATAAATAGGACTTAATAAAATAAAAAAAATTAACCTCATAAAAAGACTTCATTAAAAGAGAAAATAGACAACTTACAGACTGGGACAATATCTTCAGAAACAATTTATCTGATAAGGGCAATCTCATTTCAAAAATCAATTAAAAAATGACCTGTAACTCCACAACAAAAAGACACATAATCCAATCAGATAATGGGCAAAGGACATGAACAGACCCTTCACCAAAGAAGATATACAAGCAGCCAACAACATATGGAAAGATGTTCATGATCATCAGCTATTGTTCGATGTTAAACCTAGAACCAAGTCTAGCTCCTACAATCACCTTTTAGTGAAATAGCAGAGTGGCACACTGAATATTGCCCATAATATTAGTGCCCTAATTAAAAAACATCAGTATGAGACCAAAATGTCAACAATGACTCAAAAGCAAAGATAAGAATATATGGACATAGAAAGTGGGCTACTGAAAAGGGTACAAACTGAACACAATTAAAGACAATGTTGATACACTGTAATAAATGTCACTGACCACCACTCTTCTGTCACCTGTTGTATTGTGGTAGCTTCCATGTTACTGCCATGCTGGAAGCTTTGTCACCAGCATTTTAAATACCAGCAGGTTCACACATGGTAGAGCGGTTTTAACAGAGCTTCCAGACTAAGACACACTAGGAAGAAGCATGGCTAAACTATGTTGGGAATAATGAATTGAAGAGGGATGGCATCACATTCATTGTCAAAAAGAACATTTTAAGATCTAGCTTAAAATACAAATCTGTCTGTGATGGTATAATATCCATACACTGACATGTAAGACCAGTCAATACCACTATTATTCAAAAATTAATTATGCAAGGCTTTGACTGTGTGGATCATTACTAACTATGGATTTCTTTGCAAAGAATGGGTATTCCAGAGCACTTAACTGTGGTCATAAGGAATTTGTACATAGACTAAGATTCAGTCAGTAAAGTAGAATAAGGAGATGCATCCAGATGGGTGTGTACCATGGCTATATTATTTCACCACACTTATTCATTCTGAATTCTCAGTAAATAATCCTAGAATCTGGATTATGTGAGGAAGAATGTGGTATCAGGATTGAAGGAAGACTCACTAATAATCTGTGATATACACACGATACAACCTTGCTTGCTGGAAGCAAAGAGGACTTAAAATACTTACTGGTGAAGATCAAAGAATACAGCCTTCAGTATGGATAGCACCTCAATATAAAGGAGAAAAAAAAAAATCTTTGCCACTGTACCAATAAATGACATGATACATGGGGAAAAGATTGAAGTTGTCAAAGATTTCTCTTTGGTTGGCTTTACATCAACACTCATGGAAACAGCAGTCAAGAAATCAAATAATGTATTGCATAAGGCAAATCTGTTGCACAAGACCTCTTTAAAGTAAAGCTATCCATTTGAGGGCTAAGGTACACCTGTCCCAAGCCATCATATTTTCAATCACCTCTTTCAATCACCTCATATGCATGTGAAAGTTGAACATTGACTAAGGAAGGCTAGAGAACAAAGAATGTATTTGAGTTATGGTGTTAGAGAAGAATATTGAAAGTACCATGGACTGCCAGAAGAACAAACAAATCTATATTGGAAGAAGTACAGCCAGAATTGCTCCTTAGAAATCTTAGGTCTTTCATATTTTAGACTCATACTTCAGACATGTTATCAGAAGGGACCTGTCCCTGGAGAAGGACATCATGGTTGGTAAAGTGGAGGATCAGTGAAAATGAAGAAGATCCCTAACAAGATGGATTGGCACAATGGTAGTAGCAATTGACTCAAGTGTAACGAGGATAGTCCAGGACTGGGCAGTGTTTTGTTTTGTTGTGCATAGGATTGCTATATACCTAACAACAATGTCATTGAATAATTTGTGTGGGAACTGTCAAATGGAAACCTAACTTGCTGTCTAAACTTTGACCAAAAGCTCAATAAAATATAATTTAAAAAAATACCAGTACCGCATATGACTACCATCAGAGAGTAAGAGGCCCAGAGTGAGACCTGTCCTTTAGACTCAACTATACCTACGCTTTGAATGTCCTTGACTCAGGATGGTCTGATGCCATTGCATTGTGGGGCACGGAGCAGCCATGAACAGGTGGGGGAAATGCTACTTGATCGAGCTGCCCCCATTCTCTCCAAAACCAAGAATGGATTGTCTCCATTGCATATGGCCACACAAGGTGATCATCTAAACTGCGTCCAACTTCTCCTCCAGCATAATGTGCCTGTGGATGATGTCACCAATGACTACCTAACTGCCCTGCATGTGGCTGCCCACTGTGGCCATTACAAAGTTGCCAAGGTTCTCTTGGACAAGAAAGCTAACCCCAATGCTAAAGCCCTGAATGGCTTTACCCCTCTTCATATTGCCTGCAAGAAAAATAGAAATAAAGTAATGGAACTCCTGAAACACGGTGCATCCAACCAAGCTGTAACCGAGTTGGGCCTTACCCTATCCATGTTGCTGCCTTCATGGGGCATGTAAATATCGTATCACAACTAATGCATCATGGAGCCTCAACAAACACAACCAATGTGAGAGGAGAAACGGCATTGCATATGACAGCTCGATCGGGCCAAGCTGAAGTTGTACGGTATCTGGTACAAAATGGCGCTAAAGCTAAGGATGACCAAACCCCACTCCACATTTCAGCCAGACTAGGGAAGGCAGATATAGTACAACAGCTGCTACAGCAAGGAGCATCTCCAAATGCAGCCACAACTTCTGGGTACACGCCGCTTCATATTGCAGCCCGAGAGGGGCATGAGGACATACCCTCCTTCCTCTTGGATCATGGCGCATCTCTATCTATTACAACAAAGAAGGGATTTACACCCTTTCATGTGGCAGCAAAATATGGGAAACTTGAAGTAGCCAATCTCCTGCTCCAGAAAAGTTCATCTCCTGATGCTGCTGGGAAGAGCGGGCTAACTCCACTGCATGTAGCTACACACTATGATAATCAGAAAGTGGCCTTTCTGCTTTTGGACCAATGAGCCTCACCTCATGCGACTGCAAAGAATGGTTATACGCCACTGCACATCGCTGCTAAAAAGAAACAAATGGACGTAGCCACAACGCTGCTGGAGTATGGTGCTGATGCAAACGTAATGACCCGGCAAGGAATTGCTTCTGTCCATCTTGCAGCTCAAGAAGGACACGTGGACATGGTGTCACTGCTTCTCAGCAGAAATGCTAACGTGAACTTTAGTAATAAGAATGGTCTTGACCTCACTGCATTTAGCTGCTCAAGAAGACAGAGTGAATGTGGCCGAAGTCTTGGTAAACCAAGGGGCCCATGTGGATGCCCAGACAAAGATGGGATACACACCTTTACATGAGGGCTGCTACTATGGAAACATCAAGATTGTTAATTTCCTGCTCCAGCATTCTGCAAAGGTTAATGCCAAAACAAAGAATGGCTACACACCATTGCACCAAGCCGCTCAACAGGGACATACACATATAATAAATGTGTTGCTTCAGAACAATGCCTCATCCAACAAACTCACTGTGAATGGAAACACTGCCCTAGCCATTGCCCGACACCTTGGCTACATGTCAGTGGTTGACACCCTAAAGATAGTGACTGAAGAGACCATAATGACAACTACCATCACAGAGAAACACAAAATGAATGTTCCAGAAACAATGAATGAAGTTCTTGATATGTCTGATGATGAAGTTTGTAAAGCCAGCACCCCTGAAATGCTCAGTGATGGCAAATATATCCCAGATGTTGAAGAAGGCTGTCTTCTTTCAGCTTCTTGAAATCATCTCTCCTTGAATCTATTCTCACCTGGGAAAGCACGAAAGTGTCACTAATCATCTGGATGATTTTCCATTTGTTTCTGTCTTGCAGAAATTTGATATTTTTATTGTTTATATCTAAACACCTAGAAAAGGAAAACTAATTAAAAAAAAACACAGCAGAAATTTATTGTCTTTAACTTCTGGGTAATAAATGTCTTTAGGTTTTTAAATTTTAAGTAAGAGAAGGTATCTTTACAGTTAAAGGATTAAATGACTTCTAGAATTGACTCTACACTTTTGTAATAAAAGCAGCTTTTGATCTTAAACTCCACCTGAACAAATAAAGCTGCTTTAAAAAAAAATAACAAACAAACAAAATACCAGTACCATGATTGTTACTAGTAAGATCTCGACAAGTATTTAAATAGGTTTAAAATGTCTTAAAAGTTAGAGACATTAATATACTACTAATAAATATAGAAGTTATTAATAAATATAGAAGTTCCACATGAATATGTTGTTGTTGTTAAGTGCTGTTGAATCTCTTCTGACCCATAGCAACCCTGTATAGGGTTTCCAAGGAGCATCTGGTAAGCTTGAACCACCGACCTTGCAATTTAAACGACTTTGCAGTTTAATGCATTAGCCCACAGTGCCACACCAGAACTCCATCATCAATATGTTGTTGTTGTTGTCAGGTGCCATCGAGTCGGAACCAACTCATAGTGACCCCATGCACAGCAGAAAGAAACAATGTCC
>NW_006408699.1:6367592-6374902 GCF_000296735.1 Chrysochloris asiatica
ATACAGATTGAATAAGTATGGTGAAAGAACACAACCTTGTCGCACACCTTTCCCAATTTTAAAACATTCAGTGTTCCCATGCTCTGTTCAAACAACTGCTTCTTGGTCCAGGTACAGATTTCTTATATCATCAAAATAGCAGTAAGGAATATTTTGAAAGGAGATCGCATAAAAGCTGATTGAAGTTTGGATACTGCAAAAGGATAAAAAAAAGCTACTAGGCTAATATTTTGACTAACTTGAAAATTTATTTTTAAGAAAAGTCATGCATGTGAACAGTTCAGTTACAGTTAGATGGCTTTGCAGTGGGCAATTAAGATGTACATGCCCATTTTGACGTAATTAGGATGCCTTTTACAATTTCATAATGCAGAATTTGGCTTTATTCTTGAGACAATAAAGAGTCATTTAAACTTGAAAAATATTTTATTTAAAGCAGTGAATTACAATCTATTGATTAAGAGATTTAAAAAAGATGTACAATTGAGGATGCTTTCTTTCATTAAAATATAGCTCACCTATCAAATTTCTTTGAGAACTGAAGGAAAATTAATTTTGTGTTTTTAAGGTGTCATTTTTAGCTTACAATTTCTCCCTAAGAAGAAATTGCAGTCTTGGTGTGATGTTGTAGGTTAATGTACCTGACTGCAAAGTCGGCTTGAACTACAAGGTAGGTGATTCAAGTTCACCAGCTACTCCTTGAAAACCCTATACAGGGTCACTATGGGTCAGAACCAACTCAATGGTACTTAACAAGAAGATATGGCATACAAATTTCTTGTTGTTGTATTAATTTGTTATATTAATATGTTATATTCATTTCTTACCAATGGGCTAGCACTGTAAGATCAGCACTGGACTTTGAACCAAAGGTCAGCAGTTCAAACTCACCAGCTGCTCCTCGGAAAACCTATAAAGGGTCATTCTGTGTCACAACCGACTCGAGGACACTTAACAACAATAAGAAGAATTATCTGGCTTTAGACACAGTCTAAATAATATGAAATAGTATCATTTATGTTTATTTGATTTAAAGAACTCTCTAATCTTTGTGCATTATTTTTAGGTGCACTATTTGTACATCATAGAAATTGAATACTTAATGCAAACAATGAACTTAATGTAAAGAAAACAGACACACATTTACCAGCGATGTTGTTGTTGTTGTTGTTAAGTGCATTGAGTTATTTAGGGCCATCATATTATAAGTCTCATATTTAATACCCTTCATAAAGGGCAAGAAATGGGAAAGCATGATGCCACCTTGCTAGAATTTCAGAGCAAAATTCAGGGGAGACTAGAATGATCACAAAAAGTAATAAAACTTAATTTTATATTCTGATAAATAATGAAAGTTATGAAGAATTCCAGTACAAGTACTGTTCATGTGAAAAAATCTTGAGATAAAGATTGATCATAATCTCAATAATCAAGAATTACAGTTTTCAATATTCAGCAATATAGGAATAGGACTGATTCTAAGCAAAATTTCAGGTTAACATTATAATGCAACTTGGTGACGTAGTGTCTTAGTTTAAAGGAAACTGTTGTAAATGAATTGTTCTCAGCAAACTGTTGTTATTAATTGTTACAATCCTATCCTATTCCATGCAATAGATTTTAAATGTCTTTAAAGTAGAGATTTTAGCATCATTATTCATCTTCCCAGTCATTGAGAAATCTAAGAAACTGACAGGTGTTTTGGAATAGTTTTTATTTTAATAGCTTTTCACCTTAAACAATAAAAGTATCAGGGACATATGTTTCTGCTTCAGAGGTAGGAAGCTCCAAACCTAACCACAAAAAATAGTTTCATATACCAAATCATAATTTATTTGCTTCATCTAAGAGTTGAGGTTACAAAGCATCTGAAACACACATTTGCTTTACAGGAAAAATGTGGCAGGTAAGAAGGAAATAGATGAAAATTTAATGAATTGTTAAAGGCCAAATACAGGCCAGTAAGATAATTTAGAAACCTTGGAAGCACAATGCAGAAGAGAGTCCACAAGTATTAGCCAGTGCTTGTCCATGGGCTCTACCCAGGTGTTTATGAGAAGGTTGGCAGACACGACAGAAAACCAAAGGGGGAATTCTTTGGTGTTACAGGTACATAGGTGATGATTGCTGCTGAAGGAGAGTCGAAATGTTCAGCCCTGCTCTGAATGAATTTTTTATATGGCACCTTTTTTTTTTTGCTTCACCACTTGTGGAACTTGCCAGGTGAATACACAGTACTCAAATTGTCTGCATCTGTGGAAAAAGACAACAAAGAGGTTACCAGTGGGGCTTCCCATTAATTGCTCATATGTAAGTTCAAGTTGAAAATTAACAGAAGTCCACAAGAGCCAGAGTATTTCATTTTACTTGTATCCATAATCAACACCAATGGAAGTAGCAGTCAAGAAATCAAATGACACATTGCATTAGACAAATCTTCTGCAAAAGATCTCTTTAAAGTGCTAAAAATCAAATGTGTCATTTTAAGGACTACAGTGCATCTGATCCAAGCCATGCTATTTTTAGTCACCTCGTATGCATGTAATGGACAATGAATGAGGAAGACTGAAGCACTGATGTTTTGTGGTTATGGTGTTGATAGTTAAATATGCCATAGACTGCCAGAAGAACAAGTAAGTATGTCTTAGAAGAAGTATCATGAAAGCAAGATGAGACTGTCTGCTACTGTAAAGATTTACAGTCTTGAAAACCCAAAAGAGCAATTCTAGTCTATCTTCTAGGGTCAGTATGAGTTGGAATCAACTCCACAGCAGTGAGCTTTTGGTTATGGTAAATGTACACCTACCATACTTCTTATAAGCAAAAGTGTTGAGACTTTGCTTCACATGCTTTGGAATTTTTGCTGCAGTGATAGGAGGGAAAGGAAAACTGTAAAGCTAGAATGGGAAACTGAAAGTTTTTTGCAATCCTACAAGTCTTGCATTTAGTAATATGCTAATTCAGGCAGTCTAATTTAGAAGAAAGACCATGGAGAGTGACCTCTCAGTGACCCAGATATACAAGGTCTGCTGAAAGCTTACGGTAATGCAGAAACACTAATAAAAATCTCCCATGACTCCAGGACTCACACTAAGCACAAAATAGGAACAATGGAAAAATCTGAAGTTTATATATAGTGACCCAAAGGTAATTAGAGCAAATAGCCAAGCCAAACTGAGACCAACACTTTTGTTGTTGTTGTTGTTATGTGTCATAGAGTTGATTCTGACTCATAATAACCCTATGCACAATAAAACAAAGCACTGCCCCATCATGCTCTATCCTCACAACTGTTGTGTTGTTTGAGCCCATTGTTATTGCTGCTGTGTTAATCCATCTCGTTTGGGGGGTATTCCTCTTTTTCGCTCACCTTTCACTTTACCAAGCATGATGTTCTTCTCCAGGGAATGAGCAACCTCTCCTGACAACATGTCAAAAGTATGAGATGAAATCTTACCATCTCCCTTCTAAGGAGCATTCTGTCTGTACTTCCAAGACTGATATATTTGTTCTTTGGCCAGTCTATAGTACTTTCAATATTCTTCTCCAACACTATTCAAGTGCATCCATTCTCCTATGTTGTTATTGTTAAGTGCCATCGAGTTGGTTCTGACCCATAGCAACACTGTATAGGGTTTCCAAGGAGCAGCTGGTGAGCTTGAACCACCAACCTTGCAGTTCAAATGGCTTTGCAGTCTGGTGCATTAACCAACAGCACCACACCAGGACTCTTATTCTTCTATAGTCTTCCTTATTTATTGTCCAACTTTCACATGTATATGATGCAACTGAAAATACCATGTCTTGTCAGGTGCAACCAGTCATCAAACACAAATTTGTTTCTTCTTTTGGAAGTCCTTAATATTTGAATATTATTCTCCTACATGATAATTCAAACGCATTGTTTATTCTGTAATTTTCCTTATGCATACAATACAACTGAAAATATCATAGCTTGGGTCAGGCACACCTTAGTCCTCAAACTGAAGTCTTTGACAAGTTCAATCTTTTCTCCATTTATAATGTTGCTATTTATTGGTCCAGTTGTGAGGATTTTTGTTTTCATTACTTTGAGGTAGAATCCACACTGAAGTCTGTTGTCTTTGATGTTCATCAGTAAATATTTTAAGTCCTCTTTTCTCCCAGCAAACAAGACATTGTCATCTGCATATTGCAGGTTGTTAATGAATTTTTATCCAATTCTGATACCACATGTCTCATCATATAACCTACTTTCTTAGACTATTTGCTCAGCATACAGATTGAGTAAGTATGGTGAAAAGGATAAAACCCTGGCACATACCTTTCTTGATTTTAAACCATTCAGTATTTCTGTGTCCTGTTCAAACAAATGCCTCTTGGCCTATGTATCACAATTGCCTCATGAGGCCAAACAAGTATTATGGCATTCCCATTCTTCACAATGTGATCCATAGTTTCCTATGATCCACACAGTCTTTGAATAGTCAAGAAAGCACAAGTGAATATCGTTCTGGTAGTCCCTGTTTTTAGCCAAGATTCATTTAATGTTAGCAATGATGTTCCTTATTTCATGTTCTCTTATGAATCTTGCATAAATGAGTGAATGCCTCCAGTGCTGCATCAGTTTGTTGAGCCATTTTAGTTTGTATTCCATCAATTCCTGGAAACCTGTTGTTCACCAATGTCTTCAGTAAAGTTTGGACTTTTTCCTTCAATACAATCAGTTCTTGATTATCTAACTCCCAGGTCCTTGTAAATTTCATTATTATATTACTTATTTTGTCTTCTCAAGCTGCCCTTTGAATTTTCTATTCAGCTTTTTAAATTCTTCCAGCTGCTTTATCTTCTTTACGCTCAATTACCAAAATTCAATCCATTTTGTTCATTTTTTTTTTCTTTCTTGTCTTTTTAATGACCTTTTGATTTATTTAGGTATAATTTTCCTGATGCCACCACACAACTTTTCTGGTTTTTGATCATTAGTGTCTAATATATAAAATTTGTTCTCAAAATAGTCTAAATTCTGTTCATATTTTGACTTTTGTAGAGTTGTTTAAATTTCTTCCACTTTAGCCTGAACTTCCATATGATCAAATTGATGGTCTGTTCCACAGCCTGCTCATGGTCTTGTTTAGTTAATATTAGATGATATTGAGCTTTTCATAATTTCTTCCTACAGATATAGTCAGTTTGATTCCTGTGTATTCCATCTGGTGAGGTCCATGTGTGTAGTCACTGAGGTGGGACATTCCCATTTGAAAGGATATGTAGCCTGGAGTAGATAGAGGAATAGACGATGCTTCCTGAAAGAAAGACCAGCAGAAAACAACCACTAAAAAAGAAAAAACAAAACAAAAACCAGTAACTATTATTACAAGAACAAGCAAGCTATCAGCTTAAGAATCATCAAGGGCAAACCATCAAGTCCGTTTATGACAAACCCTTTTCCAAAACCAAAACTCAAAGGGAACACATGAACAGGCTTGTGAGCTTGCTGGTGACTGCATTGTTCTACTTGAGAGTGGAAATGGGGGAAAGGAAATAATGAAGGCATGGGCTGAGTTTGACCATGTTCCATAGACTCCTGTTGACCTTGAAATGAAAGTGAGATGAGAAAGGGCTGGTTGGTCTGAAGTTTGCAGAGACCTGGGAACTACTGAGCCCATGAACACTGACCTAGTCACTGGAAACTAGAGCTGAGAGTGAAGCATCCAGCTTATATGAATTGGGAGGAGGTAAACAAGAATGCACAAACTTGCAGATAATACACATTTGACATAGCTTGGATGACTTGATGATCAGAACTCGATTAGAGGAGATAAAGAAGCTTGATACAGGAAGCAAATGTAAATTGCTACAATTTGATGAACTTGATCTTTACTTATGGATGTAGTAGCTCAAAATGCAACCTAGAGGGAAGAAGTCTTCATATCAAGGATCAAGCCTTTCCCCTCTGTAATCAGGGCTGAAAGGGATGGACAACATAGATATTGGCTACCTAAAATGGGGGGCGCTATAAAGGCATGAAGTGACTGGCTTACAAATTTTCAAGAGTGAGTTTAGTTTCAGAGTGTTCAGGGTGAAGGTTGAATCCTCACTGAATAGTTTTCACCGTGTTTAGACAAGTCTGGTGAAAGGAGATGGGGATAGAATTATTTTGATTCATTAGTGAGTAACTTATCACGATTAACTGCAATTGTCACAATTGTAAAGGTAGAAGTTGTATAACAAAACAGGGGAAATTGTTAATCTTACATTCCATGAACAGAGTATCTTAGGACCTTCAAAAGGGGAGAGCATTAGTGGAATGTGGGATCCTAACCATAGAAGAAGCAACACCAGAGACAAAGGCAGAGGTGATGGTATGGAGAGATAGAGCATCTGAGGACTCTAGACTCATGGAAAGAGAAAGGCTGTGTACTGGTGGACAAAAGGATGTCTTGTAAAATGTGCACCTTGGCTGTTTAAACAATTATATATTCCTACATGGTTTTGTGTACACCAAACAAACAAACAAACAAAAAACACAAAGCAGGAATAGAGGCAAATACTTTTAACTGATGACACACTGAGGGGATTTTAATCATTACAATGAAACAAAACATGATTGGTTAAGTGCAAAACTGTTGTTCTATCATGTAAAATATCACTTAATTTACAATAAAAGCTCTTTTAAAACAAAACAAAACAAAAAAACCCAAAACAACAAAATAGCAAAAAAGGTATTTTCAGTAGGTTTTGCAAAATCTATCATATAATCTTCAGCATTGTTTTTATCACCAGTGCTTATTTTCCAACTTTAACATTCCAAATCACCAGTAATTATCAATGTATCTTGGATTCATGTTTGATTGATTTCATACTGAAGAAGTTGGTAGAAATCTTCAATTTTATCCTCATTGGTTGGTGTGTAAATTTGAACACTATTGGTATTAACTGGTCTTCCTCATGTTGTTATTGTCAAGTGCCATGAAGCTAATTCTAACTCACAGCGACCCTGTACAGGATTTCACCATACCTGGTGTCCAGGTCTTTCTTAAAGGCATATGACTCCTTCTTTTATTGTTTATGAGAGTGTGTGTGTGCATTTGTGTATTATACAGCATTTGATTGAGTCCCAGACATGGGGTATAAAAGAAAAACAATGTCCTATCACAGACAACATTAAACTTAAAGATACATCTTGAAATGGTCTTTTTGACAAATGTGATACCACTCCTCTTCAATTTCATATTGACCCAATATGTGCTGGACTGCAGTGTTGGTTTGACCCACCAGGTTGGCAGTTCAAACTCACCAGCCACTCCTCAGAAACCCTATACAGGGTT
>NW_006408699.1:6375497-6381616 GCF_000296735.1 Chrysochloris asiatica
CACACACACAAAACATGAAGCATTAGAGATAAGCAAATTAACACATTAGAGTTTTTATAAATTTAAAGTTCTTCTATTTAAAAGATATAATTTAAGAGGTATAAATATAAGCTATAAACTGGAGGAAATATTTACAAAACACATCTTTTAAAGAACTTGTATTAAAAATGCACAATGATAAGACAAACAACTCATTAAAAAAGAGCAAAATAATTGTCAGTTCATCAAAGAAAATCTGCAGATGGTAAACAAGCACATTAAAAGATTCTTAACACTTTCATTAGAGAAATACAACTTAAATTTCTGTAACTTTGAGATTTGATTATTTGATAGATAAATTATAAAGGAAAAGAAGAAATGGAGGAATAAACTGCAGATTAAAAGTAACTAAAAATATGCATTTTATTTCTTAGTGGACAAGGCAAACTATAGAGACATATACCTTCATGATAAAAACGATAACACATACAACAAAGTGATCATTGTGGAGTTTGGTAGTCATTACTTTGGAGGTAGAAAGGAGTTTGTATTAGAAAGAAACACAAGGAAAGGCTTTGGGGCTGACTGGAAAAGTTCTATTTCTTGATCTGGGTGGCAGTTACAAGGATATTTGCCTTATAATAATTCGTGTATTTTGTTTGGATTTCTAAATCTATGTTTTACTCTACAGTTGTTGTAAGTGCTGTGGAGTAGGTTTCAACTCACAATGACCCTGTACAGGGTTTCTGAGGCTATAAATCTTTGCAGGGTCAGAAAGCCTAGCATTTCTCCCATAGAGTAGCTGGTGGGCTGTAACTGCCAGCATTGTGGCTCTCAGTCCAGTGCTTATACTACATAAATACTGTGCTTGACCCTATATAGGGTTTCCAAGGAGCAACCGGTAGATCTGAACCATTGATCTGGCAATTAACAGTTCAGTGCTTATCCTACAACACCATACTTCTTGTTGTTGTTAAGTGCTGTTGAGTTGGTTCCAACTTACAATGACCTCATATAAGGTTTCTGAGAAGTGATTAATGAGCTTGAACCATGAACCTTGTGGTTCTAATCATAGTCCAGTGCATTAACTTGCAGTGCCACACTAGGACCTCTTATTTTACAGTAAGAAAATTTGAAACAAAAATGCATGGGGGGGAAAAAGGTAATGATGAACCAAAAATAATTACTTAATAGTAGTCACATTTAATTAACAGGAAATTAGTTGGCGGCAAGAAGGTTGCCTCTTTTTGATAGTAATTTGTGAAGCTCTTTTTATTCATTTAACAAAAACATTTATTTCCACCAAGCAGTTGAGAAATACAAGGTGCTTCTTAACTCATGTACTATTTCCATTTAGAAGATATAGAGATCATTTTTATCAGTTGGGGTACAATCAGGTAAACAGAAATCATACTAGATCTTTTAGTGCATGGGATTCAATTCAGTTAATTAGTTATACTGGTAAGAAAGAAGCTGAGAAGTCAGAGACTTACTAGAGGTTGGAGATATTAAAGAGCTGCTGCAATCCATTGAAAGTACTGATTAAAAAGAAGGTTCTAGGAATTGATGGAATACAAATTGAAATCTTTAAACAAATTGATATAGTACTGGGGTGTACACTAATCTTTGCCAAGAAATTTGGTAATCAGCTACCTGGCCAATTGATTTGAAGAAAACATATTTGTGTCCCTTTTGAAGAGTGGTGACTCAACAGAATGAAGAAATCATCAAGCATATTACATACAAGTAAAATTTTACTGAAGATAATTCAAAAACAGTTGCAAGAGCACATCAAAAGAGAACTGCCAGAAACTCCAGAGGTCTGGAGAGGTTTGGAACTGCAGAGGTTATGGAACCAGGGAGATCATTGCTGAAGCCAGCTGGTTCTCAGCTGAAAACAGAGAATTCCAGAAAAATGTTTACTTATACGTTACTGACTATGCAAATGCTTTCAACTGTGTGGCTATTGACAAGCTATGGATAACATTGTGAAGAATGGATATTCCAGAACACTTGATTGTGCTCATGCAGAACTTGTACAGGAACCAAGAGACAGTCATTTGAACAGAACAAGAGGATGTTAAATGGTTAAAATCAGAAAAGATGTGTGCCAAGGCTGTATTCTTTCACCATACTATCTCACTCTGTATGTTGTTTTTGTTAGGTACTGAAGAGATGGTTCCAACTCATAGTGACCTAATGCACAACAGAATTAAACACCATTGGGTCATTTGTCAACCTCATAATTATTGTTAGTTACACTTAAACCCATTGCTGCTGCCATTGTGACAATCCATATCACTGGGGTGGGTGGGGGTCATTCTCTTTTTCGCTGAACCTCCACTTTACCATGCAAAATGTCCTTCTCCAGGGACTGGTCCCTCTTGATAAGGTCCAAAGTATGAGAGATGAAGTCTCACCATCCTGACTTATAGAGAGCATTCTATCTTTAATTCTTCCAACATAGATATGTTTGTAGCACAAATAATCTGGGAAGCTGAATTATATAAAGAAGAGCATGACATCAGGATTGGAGGAATGTTTATTAACAGCCTATAATACACAGACAACACAATTTTGATTGCTAGAAGCAAAGAAGACTTAAAATACTTAATGATGAAGATCAAAGATCACAACCTTCAGTGTGGATTGCTTCTCAATGTAAACAAAACAAAAATCCTCTCAACTGGACCAAAAGATAACATCATGATAAATGTCAAAGATTTCATTTTCCTTGGATCCACAATCAACACTCATAGACAGCAGTCAAAAAATGAAACACCATATTGCACTCAGTAAATCTGCTGCTCAAGACCTCTTTAAAGTGTTCAAGAGCAAAGATGTCAGTTTGATCCATGCCATGATATTTTCAATGGCCTCATATGCATGTAAAGAAAAACATGGCATCAGGATTGGAGGAAGAGTCACTAACAACCTGCGATATTCAGATGATACAACCTTGCTTACTGAAAGTGAAGAGGATTTAAAACATTTACTGATGAAGATAGAAGAGCACAGCCTTCGCTATGGATTACATCTCAATGTAAAGAAAACAAAAATCCTCACCACTGGACCAATAAACAACATTCTTTTCAACGGAGAAAAGATTGAATTTGTCAAGGACTTCACTCTTCTTGGATCAACTATCAATACTCACAGACGCAGCAGTGAAGAAATCAAGACATATTGTATTAGGCAATTCTGCTGCACAAGACCTTTTTAAAGTGTTGAAGAGCAAAGATGTCAGCTTGAGGACTAAGGTGTGCCTGACACAAGCCATGGTATTTTCAATAACCTCATATGCATGCGAAAGCTGGACAGTGAATAAGGAAGACCGTAGAAGTATTGATGCTTTTGAGTTATGGTGTTTGTGGAGAATATTGAAAGTGCCATGGGCTGCCAAAAGAACAAACAGTCACGCAGATTAGGAAATGAAATTACTTGTAATACAGAACAGAACAAGAGAGGATGGGTCTGAGAACAAAAGACATGTAACTGATCCATAATAATGCTAATTATATATTAAAATAATTAATGCTATTATTATTATATTACAGTAATATTGACAGTAATATCTAAAGGGAGGTCATTCTCTTCAAGAATTTTCTTGCTTGCAAATCTATTTTTTCAATAGAAAATGTTTAGAAGTATCTAAACAGTTTCCTTACAGATCAGAAAGAGCTAATATTAGACTTCAGTACCAAACATTTTCTTCCTTTTTTACTTTTTTACTTACAGTTATTTCTTAGGGCAAGTCAACATAAATTTTTAATCATTTCTTACAACCTTTGTTCTTTCAACTCCCAGACTTTCCCAAGTCTATCAAATGGATGGACTTAGATTGCTTTGCCAGGTCTTCTTGTAGTTGGTCAATTAAGTCTGATTTATACTGAGTAAGTCTTACAAACAGAATTATGGGCAATAATAATTTAAATGTGTGGCATTTTTTAAACCTTCTACTGGAATTCATTCTCTCCTTGGAATCACAAAGGCCTGAGTAACAGCATGTAGTTCTGTGCTTGACATGGATCCTGAAATGTCTAACCGTATACTAATGACATGCCATTGGAAATTAGCTTTCAGTGGAGAGATATTTTTGGATTTTTGTTGTATTTTCCATCTTAAGTCACTGGTGAACACATTTCCAATCAGTGACTCCATCTCTGTTCTGTTCACTGATTAAAGAGCCTAATGGACTAACAGCCTTTTTATTTTGGCTCCTTGTTTATCACGACTCTAACAAGTGAACAGAAGGGCTTCTTTGTTAGAAATTCTGGTGAACAGCTTGCTGCAAGTTTAATCAAAACAAGTTTTAATTCAGACCAAGTTTGTTACTCTTGGTACATAAGGTGACAATAGATAGTGGCCTTCATGGAGTCTTGAAGGTGAAGCTTGACTGAAAAGCATTCTGAAAGGTGTATTTTGAATTTTTTGGGAGACTGCAACTTGCTAATTATCTTATGGAGAATTGATTGATTTTCGGTCTTCAAAGCATCCATTGCAAACTTGTCAAAATATAACTGCATGAACATTTTATGATTTGTTGTTTACTTAAATGATTATCTGAAAGATGTTTGTATCTTAATACTTAAAAATGTTTAAATTTATTTGGTTGTTGTTATTGAGAATACACACAACAAAATAAATACTAAATCAGCAGGTTCTATATGTACTAGTTAGTGACGTTGATTACATTGTCAACCATTCTCATGTTTCTTTTCTTAGTTCATCCTCCTTCATTAACATAATTCACTGCCTGTTAAGTTCCTATCTATCCGTCAGTTACAGAAGAATGCTCAAGGCAGATATTTTTAACTACCTAAACTAAACCGCTGGTTGATTTTAAGAATACTTCAGGGGGTATTTTTGGTTTAAGGTTTAATCTTTATCTCAGGGCAATAGTTCCAGGGGTTCATTCAACCTTCATGGCTTTTGGATATCTAGAGTCTATGAGAATTTAAACTTCTGTTCTGCATTTTCCCTCTTTTGATCATAATCATTGTTTTCAATGATTAGATACACTGTTTTGTGAGAGAATCAGATTAGAACCTTCTTTTTCTACATTGTTGCTGTTAAGTGGTGTCAAGTTGGTTCTGACTTGTAGCAACCCTGTCTAGAGTTTCTGAGGAGTGCCTGGAGGGTTTCAACTGCCAAACTTTTGGGTCAAACTTCCTTGGGATCTAGTGCATTATCCTGCAGCACCACACCAAGACTCCATACTTAGTCTCATTAATACTATAATAAATTGCCAATAATAGGATAAGGGGGAAGTAAATGTTAATATTAAGGTTCAAAATAACACCTAGCTTTTTATCAGATATACTTCCAGATAATTGAAAATTAAAGAAAATTCCAGAGAAGGACCACAATGACAGTTCTGGCCAAAAAGTTTGTCAGGAAAAAGAAAAGGCATTGAGAGAAGTTATTCTAGAAAAAGGTTGAAGTTACTCAATCCTTTACAGTTCTGAACTTCTATTATCAGTAGTTCTCAATCCAGTGTGACTTTGTCCATTTCCCACTGCCAAGGAGTATTTGGAAATGCCCAGAGACATATGTAAGATTTATTTGTCAAGCATCAAACCTTTTAGATACATTGTATTTAATATATATATTAAGGTAGGCATTCTTATAGCTGTAGTTGTTGTTGTTATTAAGTGCCCTTGAGTCACTTAAAACATGGAGTTCCCAAATGAATGGAGAAAGTGGGTTGAGAGAGTTTAATCCCTTGATTGGATCTCAGTATGAACATGTTAATTTATCTAATTTACTATAAAATATAAATTATGAGACAATAGTCAAAATTTGGATATTAACTGAATGTGTGACAATGTTGAGATCTTGTTTCTTGAAAACCAGAATCCAAACCCATTACCACTGAGAGAATTCTGACCCACAGTGACACTGTACAGGGTTTCTGAGACTGTAAACCTTCATGGGAGCAGAAGACATAAGCTTTCTCCTGAGGAGTGGCTGGTGGGTTTGAAGTACCAACCTTGTGGTTAGCTTGTTGTTGTTGTTTGGTGCCATCAAGTCAGTACCAACTCAACCTTATGCACAGACAGCATTGTACTTCAAGATAGATCTTGAAATGTTCTTTTTAATGATGAATACGACGTCATTCCTCTTTAGTTTGTCATTCC
>NW_006408699.1:6383476-6403752 GCF_000296735.1 Chrysochloris asiatica
TTTTTATGTCTAATTAATTTCACTCAACATAATGCTCTCAAGGTTCATCCACATTATGCGGTGCTTTGCAGCTTCCTTGTTATTCTTCAAGGTAGCATAATATTCCATTGTGTGTATGTACCACAGTTTGTTTATCCATTCTTCAGTTGATGGGAACTTTGGCTGTTTCCATCTTTTTGCTATTGTAAATAGTGCTGCTATGAACATTGGTGTGCATATATCTTCTTGTTGTGGCTCGTTTTTCTTGTGGGTAAACACCAAGTAGAGGAATTGCTGGATTATAAGGTATTTCTATTTTCAACCTTCTGAGGAAATGCCATATTGCTCTCCAGAGACATTGGACCATTTTGCAGTCCCACCAGCAATATGCATTTCATTTTTGACAACTTCCAGTTTTCTTAGATTCATACTTCATGCATTCCATATTCTTATTAACAGTGGTTGTTTACAGCTGTTTTGTCTCATTTTGAGTTCTGCCCATCAACAAATGAAAGTCCTGAAAGTTTTACTACATTCGTGTCATCACAGTCAACTCTATTTTGAGGAGGCAACTCTTCCCCAGTCATATTTTGAGTGCCTTCCGACCAGAGGATCTCATTTTCTAGCATTATATCTGACAGTATTCTGGCGTTCTTCATCATGTTTCAATATTTAATATTCTGGTGCTATTGGACAGTGTTCTACTGCTATTTATAAGGTTTTCAGTGGATAAATATTATGAAGTAGGTAATCTCTTCTTATTTCTAGTCTGTATTCATCTGAAAACTCATCTGAAATGTGTGACCATGAACATGAAACATGGGTGGCCCTGTGATATTTAAAATAAATACCAGTGGCATAGCTTCCAGACTTACAGCAACATACAAGCCACTACAGTACGGCAAACTGGTGGTTGTGAATAGCAGTCCAGTGCTTATCCTACAGCATCTTTAAATCTTTTCAGCATATGTCTCAGAAACATATGCCCATAAACATTTCAGCATTTACCTCTAAAAGACAAGACTGGGCTTATTTTATTTTTATGTAATAGTTTAGTGCTCCTGTTTTGGCACTGTAGGATACTCATTGTGGTCAGCAGTCAAGTGCTTAGTCTACAGTGCCACCACAGGAGCACTATAATTATTACATAAAAACAAAACTAAAAAAACCCCAGCTATGTTTTTTACATGTATGTGCTGAAATGCTTATGGATAAAGCAAAAATACATCTGGGATTTCCTTATAATAATCCAGATGGATAGGAGGGAAGGCAAGGGTACATATGAAATACTTGGTGGTGGTTATGACGTGGAGTCAGTTCCAACTCACAGCAACCCTGTATAGGGTTTCAGCGGATGTAAATCTTTACAGGAGCAAAAAGCCACATCTTTCTCCTGAGGAGCAGCTGGTAGATTTGAACTGCTCACCTTGAGGTTAGCAGCCCAACTGGAAATTCACTACACAACCAGAGCACCTATGAGATACTTGTTGATAATTTTTGTAGGGGGTAATAACACCTGGGAGTTCATTGTACTATTTTCTCTCTAATATTTTTATGATTTTGCAATAGTAAAGGGTTAAGGAGCACACTATATAACAAAGAGATTTGATACATTCATAACAGCAACAGTAGTACTAGGTAACAGTTATTCTAGGGTCAGGATAGTAATATATATATATATATATATTCCCCCCCCCCCCTTTGAGAGGGATAGATTTAAAATCTAATAGGAAGAGAGGGAAGGTAAATGTGATTTGCAAAAAGCCTCTGATGTTATTCTGTTTAAAGTCCTTTCTTGTCATATGCATAAGTCATCATGTTGTTATGTGGATGTATTCCACATAGACTGATTTGCCTACTATAATTTTCACTTTTCTTTTATAGTCAGATTTCTTCCTGACTTCCATTTCCCTGTCTTCACACTTACTGCAGTACCTCTTGGTTTTACAGAGTACGTATTTCTTAAAATGTATTTGTATTTCACAAAAATGGATTCTGTTTTAGGTATAGAGAAACCCAAATCCACCTGTTTTTCCTGAATTTTTATGATTAGGGTCAGATTTTTCATCTCCTTCTCAATTTGCTATGGATTACACTGCTTTGTAGAAGAGAAGATAAAAATGTCTCTTTACACTAGTTTAAATTTAATCATGCATTTTGGTCACCTCAAAATTGAAGTTACTTTGTAAAGAAATTTCAAATAAGGAAATAAAACTAGAAAATTGTTTATACTTATATGTATATGCATATCTATATAATGCTTTGGGGAAGGCCAATACTGTTTTATTATGTTTTAAGATAAAGGAAGGATTTCTGCTATGGTGCTGTAGGATCAGCACTGGGCTGTGAGTTCAAACCTACTAGCTGCTCCTTGGAAACTTTATACAGGGTCCCTATGAGTCGGAACTGATTCAATGCCACTTAATTACAACAACAATGTGATAAAGGTACTTTATTATAAGTTACTGAATTTTAGAATCAGAAGGCATCAGAATTCACATAGTTTAAATACTTCATTTTATTAATGAGCAGAAAAACAGAAAAACAGGCTTAGTGGCTTATCTATTAAATCATTGAAGTTAAGGCCAAGTTAAAATTATAATTCATTACTTATTTCCATTTCTGTACTTAGAAAAATATAGCATATTTTAAACATTATAATCTCAATTGCTTTGAATTATTTAACAAAATAAAAATTAATGAAAATAAAACATAATCTGTACTTGAATTATAAAGTTTAAGCAATTGAGTTATAAGTTAATGGCATTTTACTAAAGTTGAATGAAATGCAAATTAAACAAAGACCTAAAATGTTATTTCCATTAATTATCCTCTACTTCCCCAGGGACTAAAAAAAAAAAAAAAACCCTTAAGCACATTGGCTTTAGTTTCAGTATTGTCCTGTTTCTATTGGGGCTCCTTATCATGCCTGCCATATCCCAGAACTGTGGCTTTTCATTGTTGTTGTTGCTAAGTGCCGTTGAGTCGGTTCCGACCCATCGTGACCCTGTACAGGGTTTTTAAGGAGAGCTGTTAAACTTGAACCTCCGTCCTATTGGTTCAAACTAATTTTGCAGTCCAGCAGAGTAGCCCACACCAGGACTCTGTGACTTTCCGTAGATGCTAACAATTTCCCCTGTTTCTAACTTTAATTTTCTTTATTTCAATTATTTTAAAACTTGGTTTTCCTGTGTAGAGATTTTTATAGGCAACTAGTTAAAGTGATAAGAATATTTCTAAGGTAATTTCTGTTAAGATGCTAATAATTAATGATAAAAACTTAGTTTGAATGTGTGGTGGTGGTGGTGGTGTGCCATGGAGTCCGTTCTGAGTCACAGTGCAGGGTTTACAAGGCTATAAATCTTTACAGGAGCAGAAAGCCTCATCTTTCGCCTATGGGACAGCTGGTAGTTTCAAACTGCTAACCTTGTAGTTCACAGCCCGATTTGTAACCACCGTGCTTCCAGAGCTCCTTAGTTTAAGTGGGCTGTCTTTTTGAAACGCTTGAAAGAGTATTGTGATAGTGTTGACAACCCTTGTAAACTGGGGAAAGAGTGCTGGTTTTGCTGTGGTTTAGGCGCTGGGCTACTTAACTGCCAGACCAGCATTTCAAACCCATCGGCTGCTCTGAGAAAGAAAGACAATGTTCCAAGTCATTGATTCAAATTCAGCTTTTGCTTTTTCCTAGCTCCGTGAATTTAAACAAGTTACATAACCTTCCTGGATTTCAGTTATGTCACTTCCAAAGAGGGAGCAACAATAAAAAAGTAATTAACTTTCAATATGAGAGAGAGGGCTTCAAGAATTTTGTGGAAGGGTTCCATTATCTTTTATTTTTTTCTGTGAACTTTTTGAACTCCTAACCCCAAATCAGAAAACAGATGGTATTCAATAGTATATATAGTTAAGAACAAAAAACCTTATGGTTTCACCCCACATCTTTTTTTGTGTGTGAGTTCTGTCAGCAGATCTGTTAGTATTTGAGTAAGAGGGATAAGTACCGGACTACCAATCACAAGGTTAGTGTTTCTAACCCACCAGTCACTCCATGGAAGAAAGACGAGGTTTTTTGTTCCAACAAAAACCTACAGCCTTGAAAACTTACATAGGATCAACAGTTCTTATCAAATCCATTCCTGTTTCTTCTTTGTAGGCAAAATTGGCCATCTACAAATACTAATTTAAAAACAAAACAAAACTTAATTTTGAATATATCCTATAAAAAAAGTGGTACTGCCTACTTGAGCAAATACTGGCTATACTTCTAATTTAAAATGATCAATAGGCAAATTTTCATTAATCAAACACAAAGATTAAGCTTTCTGTTTTTGAAAACAAATTCTATTTTATTTCAAAATTAAATAAGAAATTTACATCTCATATGGTTATTATGTACTGGGAATATTACATTTACATATCTGTATATAAATGTATTAAAGCCATAGTCAATTTTGAATTGTATTAAGTCAGTTAGCCATCTGTTTTAGAGAAAGATACCAAGTGCTTAAAATTAAACTTGACAAATATTTTATAAAAAGTATGTGTGAAAAAAAAAAAAAAAGCTATTTGTGGTTCATAGTGGCTTGTGTACTTTTTCCTTTTAGCCACTAGATGGTGCTTTTGCACTCTGTATATCCCTTAGAAAGCTTTGAAATGGTTGACAAAAGACTTTAATTTTAGAAGAATCATTAGAGTTCAAAGCACTTGTTATCATTTCCAAAAAACATTCTCCACTACACCCTTGGGTAAGAAATGTTAATATGAGGGTGAAAATGAAGAGCATTTTTTTAAATCCATGGGGACAATTCATTTTATCTGCTTTTAAGCTGGCCTGTATCTCTTATGTTGTTGTTGTTGTTGTTAAGTACTGTGGAGTTGATTCTGACTCATAGTGACCCTGTACAGGGTTTCCGAGGCTGCAAATCTTCACAGGAACAGAAAGCCTCATCTTTCTCCCACCGAACAGCTGGTAGTTTCGAACTGTGGCCCTTGTGGTTAGCAGCCTGATTCGTAACCATTACCTACCAGAGCTCCTTGTATCTCTTCTAGTGCTTGTGATATCCGCCCATGCTGAAGAAAGTCTCTCCAAGTAGCCAAAAATCCATATGTCACCCTAATATATTATGGAGTCATTCATTATAACATTGAACTAGAGCTTGTGAAATGCTAGTCACAGTAAGTGGTTTAATGAAAACTGAAGAGAGGGACAAAAGAGTGAGAATCCACCAATAATAGAAATATTGTGTTTTATATCCAACATATCTTACTTGTTTGTTCATATATTTGTTTTGTTTTGAATGTATGACAATATTTTATTCTTTGGCTCTTTTATTTTAAAAGGTCTGCGTGGTTTATGACATACTGAGATGATTCCTTCCATTTGACAGTTATGGAATCCTAAAATTTGGGAGTGGAAGAGCCTGTAGATATCCTTCATTCAACTTCTTAAGCAAAGAAGGCATTCTTTGTATACCATTTCTTGATCATCCAACTGTTGTCCAAGCAACAAGAACCTTTTTGTGTTGGCTTTTATTCTTTCTATTTTTTTTTTTTTTCCTTTTTTCTATCAAAGGCTCTTCCACTATAAAGATTGGAGAGCTTTTTTATTTTTAACCTCCTCTTCCCACCCCCACAGATTTTATTGCCTTAAGAGAACTTCATGAGGATAAAATATCTTATAGTTTAACTATGTCTCCCCTTCCAAAATGTAAGCCACTAGAACAAATTGTGTTTAAGAAAAGAATCATCATCAATCTGGCCTAGTGGAGTTTTTGGAATGTTGCATCCTAGCATTCTTTAAGAAACTTTTGGAAACTAGTTACTGTTATAAAACTTCTTTCCCCCATTCATAAAAGCTATGCTTCCACCTAACCTCATATTGGAACTTTCAAGCATTTAGAAGGTTCTTCTTCCAAGTGGCAAGCTTTTGCCTGATGTCCCTGTGGCAGTATATACCATAAGAATGAATGCTCTCTATTTGAAGCATAGTCTTTTCTCCATTCAGGTTGACTCATTATTTTATAATGCAAAGAAAAAAAAATTCACTAACTAAATAATCTTGGCATAACAAATTTCTTCCAAGACTTTGAGTGTAAATGGGAGTGTAAATGGGTGTATGGGTTAAAGAAAAGTGAAGCAAATGGAAGGAAAAGGAGGAGAATGTGGGGTTTCCTAATTTACATGGAGGTAGCAAGGTAACACATTCACAAAGAACTTAGCTTTGATAAGTAGCTCCCTGCCTTAAGTGGCTACTTACAGCCTCCCAATGCCTCCAGAACAATTTTGCTTGACCTTTTGTTAAAGACCACCTGTACTAAGCAACTGATTTTCCTGTTCCCAAGGGTGGAGGTTTGAGACAGGCTTTACTGTGCTGTATATTAAAATTGTATCAAATCGTAGTAATCTAAAAGTGAATCAGACACAGCTACAACTCTAGACCTAAGGGTTCCTTCAACTAAGAGAATGTTTAGCTGTCAGAGTCTTCCTGTCTACATCTCACACCTGTGGGATTAATACTGTGGTAGGTATCTGTGACAAGTGATGATTTATAAACCAAAACAAACAAACAAAAATCAGTTGCTGCCAAATCAATTCTGACTATGCGGTTCCAAATGCGTGTCAGAGTAGAATTTTGCTGTATAAGATTTTCAATGGTTGAAGTAAATCACCTGGCTCCTCTGGGTGGCCTCAAACCTTTCACCTTTTAATTTTCAACCAAGAATATTTAACAATTTGTACCATCCAGAGAAATGTATGATTTAGGGAGATATTAATAAAGGAAACTTTCACTTATGATCTGCAACTATTTGAGGTTTGTAATGCCCGAAGAACATGAACTGTTTAGACAGCATGTGAATGAGAAGAATGTTTAGTTGATTGAAGGGATGAGATAAACTCTTTGACTTGCATTTCTGAGGTAGAAAAAAGCCAGGCACTTTTCTAAGTCAGCCATGACCAATATCTTGTCAAAACTGAGAAGGAATGACTAGTAGGTCTGGTCGTTATGTTGTGTGGAGTAGGTTCTGACTCACAGTGACCCTGTATAGGGTTTCCGAGGCTGTAAATCTTTACAGGAGTAGAAGGCCTCATTTTTCTCCCTTGGAACAACTGGTAGATTGGAAGATTGGAACTGCTGACCTTGTGGTTATAAGCTTGACTTGTAACTCACTAAACTACCAGAGATCCTTAGGCAGTGACTACTAGAATCTTAAAATATGCTTTTTGAGATCCAAATTATGAGAAAGAATACGAGCTCCTTAAGAACATAGGAAGCATTTTGTTATGAAGGTGACAGACTCTTTCTGAGATGGCTTGGGAGACTGACTACCCAGAGCTACATCTATTACATTCCTTTCTTCTAGAATGATCCAGGGTGGCACCTAAGTAAGAAATCAGATAACCAAGTTGGATTTTTAGTGTTTGTTCTAAAATTAAAATTTATGTTATAAATATACCTGCCGTTTTTTTTTCTTCCTCAAATTACTTAAAATGACTTAGTTCATGATTTTCATAACATAAAGAATCTTGCCTTTTGAAATGGTATTGAACTGTACTTCTTGTTCAATTTGAAACCTTTTAGGTATGTCCTTCCCACCTATCTCTGATTTAGGTAGATTAGCCATTAATGACCCATTAAATGTTCACGTAATGTCTCTTGACCAAAGTCAATTGAGACAAACAAAGAGAAAAACACCTGGGAAATTTCTTTTCATGCCAAAGATAGAGCTAGATAATAAGACAATTCCTGTATTGAGTTTTGAACAGCGCTTCGAACCGGTTTATTTCAGTTCAACCCTCTGTTGAAATTTTGCATCGCCACCCCAGATAGACTGAATCAGAATCTATATTTTAACAAGATCCCCAGGTGTATACATAAGAATTCTGTCTCCGTGGAGATGCAAGTTCTCAGTAGGGGACTGAACAGGGATGAACCAGTTCCAAGTCCTAGTTTTGAAGCCATGAATATAAGACGCTAAACAAGGCAGGTAAGCATCTTGAATCAATATAAGGAAAAGCATATAAGGAAAAGCTGCTCAAGAATTTGGGGTAGGGAGGGGGAGGCTGGATATGTCTGTAGGCAGGAAGGCATGACATTAATGGCTTACTACCTGATTGGAATAATGTCCTGGTATACCGCTGCAGGATAATGCACTGGACCACAAGATTGATTTGTACCACAAGGTCGGTGGTTCAAAGTGACCAATCACTCCTCGGAAACCCTATATAGGGTGGCTATGAATCAGATCTGACTCAACAGCACCTAAGAACAACACCAGCAACCTGACTGGAACATTCTTCAAGTCTTACACAAAAATGTTGCCACTGGTAGCTTTTAAATAATGAATTACTGCCACTGACACCAATTCCAACCGTGTTTTCTTCTAACATCTGACTAAGATTGTCGCAGGGTAATTATTTACTATTCTATGAGTCCAGGCGGTCCACTAATTAATTCTTCAATGGGATGCTTGCCATCCTTGTTGTTCCTTAATGCTGCATACTGAGGTTTGTGCATAACTGAGGTTGGCACCGGGCCTACCATAATGATTATACAGGTTGAAAGCTTGGTGCCAAGTGTTATTTAATTCAGTCTCCCTGAGGTCAAGCAGGGAGGATTTTTGCTGTGCAATGTATTTATAATTTTTAAAGAAAAGGAGTAAGTGAAAATGTGGCTCTTCATCAAGCAGTTTAAAAAATTCCAATCTCAGTGAATATTAGGAAATAATTAGGAGTAGGTGCATATATATATCACAATTCTATAAATTAACATTAAGCACATTGGGATGAGATTTGGATTGCATAGTAACATTTTTATCAGTAATTATGATCACATGATTTCATAAATTATCTAGAATTCTTTTTAGGGTACATAGGTCAAGTTAATGAAGCGCACCATCTTAGCACCTTAGTGAAAATGAAAATAAATAAGAAATCAGGTTAGAACATGTGTTTCTTCAAAGGTGGGGCTGGGAATGACAGGGATGATATTTGCCTACTATCAAAAGCTAATTGAAATATATTTAGTTGTAAAAGATTTTTGATTACCTTTGTTTTCTAGTAATCTCTGCCAGATAACTCAGATCTGGAGGTATAATACTTAGTTCATTTCCTATAAGCTGCCTATTATTATTTATATTATTTCTTAAAATTCCAACTTATGCTTAACTGCATTGGTGGTTGCAAGTTATGAGCAATATTTCATTGAAGACAGTCACCCAATTAAGTTGACCTTGTCATTAAGAGAATCATGTGTTTCATTGCTGAATTTAAAGCTTCGATAATCATTTTAATGGTGCTCCAAAATGACCAGAAATCCTTAGCAATAGGGATTACAATTTTTCACATTTCCCCAGGCAAATATAGGACAAGATAGGCCAGCTCTTCATGTTCCAAAAGGCTTTTCTCTTTCTTTATCAGATAAGTATTTATAGCAGACAAGTTACCTCCAGGCTTTATCGATGATGATGATAAACCGAGAAGAAATGACAGCTGAAGGAGAGAGGAAAAACACGAAGGCGAGCGTAAAACCTCACTGGGCGTCAGTGCACACCAGCAAGCTCCACCATCAGCAGGAACATGGGGGTGGGGAGATGAGTAGGAGACTGTGGACTGACTCACCAAACAACACTTCAAGGTTTAAACAATTCCGGGAACTTGAAGAAAGCTAACAAACTCTTAAATCCTACATCTGATATTTTCTAAAATTGAGACCTACTTGTATTTCTGATAGTCCTCGGGAATTATTATCCTTTTGGAATGCCATGATGATTTTGGATCATGACTATAACACTAACGTGAGTTATGATACCAGAGTTCAAGCAACGCCTGTCTTCTTTGGCATTTCAAGCCCCTTGCAGATGCTTTAGTCCTCTGCTGATCAGATCTGACACTTTTAAGGTGACTTGAAAAGTATTTAGTTATCTGGTTGTTTCTGAAATATTTCAGATGTATACAAGACTAATTATCATTTGCAACTAAAACTTGTCTGACCTCATCTCACTTTCTAATCCTCTGAGGCAGAGCCTAGAACTTGCATTTGATTCCAACTTAAGAATAACTTAAGGTTGTATTTGTAGTTTAATCAACATTTAAAAACAAACAAACCAATGATGGTTCTAATTTATTTTCTAAGCAGCTCTGAAGTGGAGGTAAGTTACAAGACCTTTCATGTCTTGATTTTCATAGCTCACCACCACCCACGAGTCCTGGTGTGGCGCTGTGGGTTAATGCGCCAGACTGCAAAGCTGTTTGAACTGCAAGGTTGGCAGTTCAAGCTCACCAGCTGCTCCTTGGAAACCCTATACAGGGTTGCTATGGGTCAGAAGTGACTCAATGGCATTTAACAACAACAATCACTTACTGCCATTGAGTAGATTCCAACTGAGACACACCCAAAGGTTTCTGAAGCTATAAATCTTTACTGAAATGGACAGCCTTATCATTCTCTATGAGAGCAGCTGGTGACTTCATATCATCAACCTTTGGTTAGCAGCCCAGTGCTTAGTGCACTACCCCAGCAAGGGGCCTTTTTTTCATGGTCAGTGCATGAAGATCTTATTGGTGTGGCATGTGGGGTTTTGTTGCCCCATCATCCCCAGGAATTGTAAGAACTGTGACCTATATGCTTTTTTCATGATGCATAATTTCTATATTCATGCTTTCCCAATCAAAATTAGAATCCAGTTTACTGTGCTCACTGGAATCTTGTTTGTCATAATCATAGACTTCCTGTCAGAGGCAGGACAACGGGTTCTGGAGAAACACACATGGGCTGCCTTCAAGTCAGTACTGACTTATAGTTGTTGTTGTTATGTGCCATGGAGTCAGTTCTGACTCATAGCGACCCTGTATAGGGTTTCTGAGGCTGTAAATCTTTATGGGAGCAGAAAGCCTCATCTTTTTCCCATGGAGCAGCTGATAGATTCAAACTGCGGACCCTTCAGTTAGCAGCTCAACATGTAATCACTATGCTACCAGGACTCCCAGAAAATATGTATGTTATTGTTGCTGTGGAGTCGGGTTCTGACTCATAGCGACCCTGTAGAGGGTTTCCGAGGCTGTAAATCTTTACAGGAGCAGAAAGCCTCATCTTTCTCCTGCAGAACAGCTGGTAGTTTTGAACTGCTGACCTTGCTGTTCGCAGCTCGATTCGTAACCACTATGCTACCAGAGCTCCTTAGAAAATATGTATACATACCTGCTATTTCTCCTTTTTCCTTTCTTGACCAACGTACATATGTCATTCACAACCACCACCTGTTTGTCAGTGGAGACTTATGTATTGCTATAATGCTGAACAGAATTCAGCATAGCTGCTAGACTAAGACAGACAAGAAAGAAAGGACTGGGAATCTATTTCTGAAAACCGGTAAAAAAACAAACAAACCCCTATGAATCACAATGGTCCAATCTGCAACCAGTCATGGGATAATGCAAGATTGGGCAGCATTTCAATTATACATGGCATTGCATAAATCAGGAAATGACATGAAGAATCCTTGCTCTCCCTCCCCCTCCACTGCCATCAAGTCAATTCTGACTCATAGCAACTCTATGGGAGCAGGAAGCCTCATCTTTCTCCAGTCCAACAAGTGGTGGATTTAAAATTCCAATCTTTCAGTTAGCAGTCAAGTGTTTATCCTACAGTGCCACTAGGGTTCAAACAACAATTGTTGAATGAATCCTTAAGCATTGCTGTGAGTCAGAACCAACTTGATTGGACTTACATATGGTAAGCTAAGGAGTCCTGGTAAGGTAGTGGGTTGTTGGGCTGATAACTGCAAAGCCTGGGCTTCAAATCCAGCGTGTCCTCTGGAGAACAATGAGTCTGCTTCGTTGCAGCCTTGGAAAGCCTGTGCAGGGTCGCTATGAGCCAGAACTGACTTCACACAACCACCACCACACCATATGATACACTTGTGTGCTTTGTATTATATTGTAAAATACAGGAAACAATGCACATGATATAGGAAAGTCAATGTTAATGTAAGTACAAGGCTAACAGTTTTCCTTCCAAACCTGAAGGATTGTCTTGTGCAAAACCCTAGAGTTTATGCATTACCTTTATCAAATGATGCCTTATTTTAGCAGAGAACATTAATGGAACTGTGAAAACAAAAATTAATTAAAAATCATTTTATATCTTTATT
Source organism: Chrysochloris asiatica (assembly GCF_000296735.1). NCBI lineage: Eukaryota > Metazoa > Chordata > Mammalia > Afrosoricida > Chrysochloridae > Chrysochloris > Chrysochloris asiatica. The sequence goes on from NW_006408699.1 coordinate 6,395,605, forward strand.
TAGAACATCTATTACACAATTTGCAAATTTATTCTTTGACTTCACTTAACAGTCCTTAGATAATATTGAAAGTAATTTGCATCCTCTGATGTAGACTTATGAAATAGGGAACAAAATATTTTAAGTAGTAATAGAAGACTGGCTTAAGATTGCAACTTTGCTATGTATAAACTTAAAAGCAAATAATTTACAAGTGGCTAATTATGAATTTATGGGGGAAAATGAGATAAGATGGTTAAAGCATCTTTCTAAGGTTCACAGTGTAAGCAGAAAGCAAAAACTGGAATAGAAAATAGATCCACAAGCCTCAGTTTTCTGCAAAAATTACTTAATCATTTTGATATTTATAATTCCTAAAGTCAAACGTCACACTTACAACCTTGAGCATGTACTCAGTCCTTATAAAATAATATGGTAATGTCAGTATCAAAGTCACTAGCTGTAGACTGCCATTTAAATGATATGTTGTTGTTGTAAGGTGATGTCAAGTTGGTTACAATCTATAGTGACCCTGCATAGGATTTTCAGGGAGCGGCTGGTGGGTTTGTGCTGCTGACCTGTGATTAGCAGTCCAGTGTTTATCCTACAGTGCCACTAGGGTTCTTCATTTACATGATGTTGTTGTTGTCAGGTGCCATTGAGTCGGAACCGACTCATAGCACCTGATAGAGGCCCCTAATTTGTTTCCCCTACTTTAGGTAAAGTTTCAATAAAAAATATACAGCAGAAAATATTAGTGTATATATGCTCCTGCAGTTGGCATTTTTCGATATTACAATTGGCATAGAACATTGACCAACTATTATGCTAATATTGATTGTTTTACATTACCTATGTGTATGTGAAATCCCTGGGCAGTTAATGAGTTCAGTTGTTAACCAAAAGGTTGCAGGTTCTAGTTCATTCAGAATACCAAACCCAAGCCCACTGCCATCAAGTTAATTGGACTCTTTGTAGGGTTTCCAAGAATGTAAATCTTCACAGGAACAGACACTTGTTTTTCTACCTCAGAGCTATTGGTGGGTTTCAACTACCAACCTTGAGGTTAGCAGCCAACACCTGACCCACAGTGCCACCAGGACTCCTGTGGTTACTCAGAGGTGCCTCAGAGGATAGGCCCAGCAATCTACTTCCAGAATATCTGCCACTGAAAACCCTATGGATTGAAGTTCTACTCTGACACACTTGGGTTCGCAATGAGCTGGAGTCACTTGATGGTAACTGATTGGTTGGTTGGCTGTCCCATCGAGTGGTATACATTGCCTTCCATGTCCTAATATCAGTTTACAAAGTCTTTTATTTTTACCGTGTGTAAACTATTGCATTTAGAAGTATTTATTAACTTTTCATATTTAAAAAACACAGTTGACAATCTGGAGGATTTAAAGAAAATTATAAATTCTCTTCCTGGGAAAATTCATATATTTATAAAATAACTCAAGATTGAGAACCTTGTACTAGTAAGATTGTTGTTGTTGTTGTTAACAGCCGTCAAGTTGGTTCTGACTCACATTGACCCTGTATAGTGTTTCCAAGGAACTGCTGGTGAGTTTGAGCTACCGACTATGCAGTTCAAACTGACCTGTAGTGCTAATCCTACAGGTCACCCTCTGCACAACCAAACGAAACACTGCCCAGTCTGTACCATCCTCACAATTGTTGTTATGTTTGGGCCCATTGTGTCAATCCATCTTGTTGGGATCTTCTTCTTCTTCTTTGTTTTTTCATTCACCCTCTACTTTATCAAGCATGATGTCCTTATCCAGGGACTCATCCTTCCTGACAATATGTCCAAAGAATAAGAGAAGAAGTCTCACCATTTGCTCTCAGGAGCCTTCTGGCTGCACTTCTTCCATCATAGATTTGTTTGTTCCTATGATAGTTCATAGTACTTTTAATATTCTTCTCCAACACCGTAATTCAAATACATCAATTCTCTTCTATCGTCTTCCTTATTCATTGTTCAACTTTCACATGCATATGAGGTGATTGAAAATACCATGGCTTGGGACAGGGGCACATTAATCCTCAAACTGATATCTTTGTTCTTTAGCACTTTAAAGTAATAATATAGTATGGAAGGATTTTTCATATCCTACAGTTGATGAAAAAATTAAAGTTATTTACAAAGTAAAATTTACTCTTTTTCTATGACCTTTAAATATGAATTGATATGCCTCAGAGATTGCAGCTTAAAAGAGCAGGATAAGGAGAGTAGGTGGTGGTGGTGGGGGGAGCAAAATAAGAGGCAGTCTTTCCTTTTTACAATCTACTGTTTAAACACAGGGGGTGGCTGTGTCAGTGATAGAGGAAAGACACTTCCAGAAACCATAGAATCTGATGAATGAAGTCTGGGTTTTAAAGCTCAGACAAATCTTGTGATCTGTCACCAAAATTCCTTGAACATATTAGCCATTTTGGTAAAGTGGTAGATGATCCACAAAATTTGCAGCTTGTTGTTAGAAATAAGAGCACTGTTGGTAAGGAGGTCAGAGTTAGTGAAATTGGAAAAGGAGTACTTTATGAATCAGGAACTAGGAAGAGCCTGTGAGCAGAAACTCATTGTATATGCTACAGAAATCTAGATGTAGGAGGTTCTTATGTTGAAGATTGGTCTAGAAGTTGGTCTGTTTGAGAAGAAAAACTAAGGCTTCCTACTTGTTCTGACAGAGCCTAAAATAATTATCCCCACCTACTTAAAGACTGAAAATACCAGGCCTGGCAAGAGTTATAGCCTTTGCTAGGACAATGAAGAATATGAGTGCACTGAGTTGATGTGTGGTGGTGGTGGTAATGGTAGTGATGGTGTGCCATCAAATTGGTTCTGACTCATAATGACCCCGTGAAGGGTTTCTAAGGCTGGAAATCTTTATGGAGTGGTTCGTAGATTCGAATTGTAGACCTTACAGTTAGCAACTCAACTAACTTCTGTTAGTAGCCCACTACATTACTAGGGATCATTAAGTTGATGTACAGAGAATTGTTGTTAAATGACATCCAGTCGATTCAACTCATAGCGACCCTGTATAGGATTTCTGAGGAGCACCTGGTGAGTTTGAATAGCCAATCTTGCAGTTCAAACAGACCTTATGGTCAAGTGCTTATCCTACAGTGTCACACCAGGAATTACGTATCTTTAAATACTCAGAGACAATCTCAGAATTCTGAGTGTTCATTGTATATTACCCCAAACAGTGGAAGGGTAAACACATTTAATTTAATGTGCATGGATATGTTCCTATAGCTAACGAGGCTACAGTTTGGGAAACTTTTCATTCATATAAATGCAAATGGAAAGAAAGTCTGACCATCAGCCTTTTCCCTACCGAAGACCTCTGAAGAACATCCTTGGCTAGCAACACGGGCTGCTGGGGACAATATTTCTGTTCTTGCAGTCCTATTTGCCTGTCGGCCAGTATGATGCTTTTACTCAAAAAGAGCCACCTCATTCTCTGATTGTTTTTTGCCAAGTTGGTGTGTTGCCTGTGATTGTTTCCCAGCATTCCACAGCTTGAAGTTTGCTTTAGTGCATCCTTATGGTGTTTCTTATGCCCGCCCTGCTTGCAGGCTACATATGTTCTACCATTCTATACTTGGAGAGCCTCCAAAATGTGGGAGAGAATGAGACCAAAGTGATTGCCTTTAACCAGAGGGGGTAGTCAGGCAAAGAATTGTAGATTCTCAGGATCAAAGAGTTGAAACAGACTTGAGAAGTTCACTAGTCAATTTTCTGGACTCTGGGCAGGAGTGCCAAAAAGCCATTCCAGGATACCTCTAACATGTGATCATATAGGGCTAAACAAACATTTAGATTAACATCTGATTATTAAAAATTAAAAATTAAACATTGATTGTACAACTATGACTGTTTAGAATAATAAAAAATTCCATTTTTGGTGATATATTTATTCATGCAAATGAAAAGCATAATGTTAGAAAATAAAATAAAAGTTTAATAATGACCCTCCATTTCCTGGCATAACTAACTAAACAAACTTTTAAGAAATTAAAACAACTGTCACTCTTATGTATGACATCAGTTTGCGAAGGAATCCAGCTTTGCGAATTCTATTATTGGAAATGGAATTGTTTGTTTTCATCACATTGATACTGACCTTTCAGAATTATTCAAATAGTTAATACTGATTAGGAAGAGAAAAGAAAAGAAAAGAAAAAAACTTTTACAAAATGATTGCCCACCAACATTCTTAAGAAGAGTCACTCACATAGAATAAAGAATATAGTGATGGAAAAAATAAGTAATTATTGGAAATTTATCAAGACACTGAACAATCAACACTTATGACCAGTGCTATGAAATGCCATGAAAATACGAGATATGATCCACTCCTCAAAGAGTTCTTATTCTGGTAAGAAAGATTGTACATAAACACCTGAAAACAGTTCATGGTACCTGCTGAACACCTTGAGCAAGCATTGCATTGACTGTGTTGTTGAACATTCAGGACAGTGCTTCATTGGAAAATGTTCCAGACATTTAGTGGTTGGAGAAATTGTTCTAGGCAGAAGTGGACAGGGAGGTACTCAGGGTAGAAACTGAACTCAAGATAGGCTCTGATAGGGAGAAATAGAAAGGGCATTTTGGGTGAGGAGTAAAGCAAAAATAAAACCCATGAGTAAATGTGCAAAGATGATCAAGTGGAGAGCATATCTGGTCAAATTGGATGATTCAGTTGAAGGGTTCTGAAGACCAGATTATATTTGGAATTTATTGAATTCCAGGATGCCCACTGAATTTTATTCTTTTAGTAATGGAGAACTTTAGAAGACACTGTTCAGAGAAGCAGAATGATGAAGGCACTATTTTAAAGAAAGGGCACATGGGTCCTAGCTCTTAAAGTATTTGGAAGACACAAGGATTCAGAACCAATTGAGCTGTAGTAAGAGCTTTAGTCATGAACAATACCTCTGGATTAGACTATATGGGTTTGAATTCTGGCGTCTTCACTTCCTGATGCAGTCTTGGATAAATCAACCTCTCAGTGTTAAATTATGGGTATTTAGAGCGGTGCATTATGACGTATAAATGAGATGTTATGCATAAGGATTTTGGAACAGTGCTTGGTGCACAGTAAGAGTTTAATGAATGTTAGCTATTTTTATTATTAGGGAACAGAGTTGATTAGACTTTATACAGAGGTTATTGATTGTTTTTCTATGCAATCTTTAAAATGGATATAATAATTCCTACATCACAGAGTCCTGGTATAGCTCTGTGGGTTAATGTGCCAGACTGCAAAGCCATTTGAACTGCAAGGTTGGTGGTTCAAACTCACCAGCTGCTCCTTGGAAGCCCTACACAGGGTCACTGTGAGTTGGAACTGACTCAATGGCACTTAACAACAACAGCATTACATATGTGTGGTGTTGGTGTTGGTGTTGGTGTGCTGTAGAGTCGGTTCCAACTCATAGCAACCCTGTGTAGAGTTTCTGAGGCTGTCAATCATTTCGGGAGCAGAAAGCCTCATCTTGATTCCATGGAGCAGCTAGTAGTTTCGAACTGCTGACCTTGAGGTCAGCAGCTGGACTCATAACCAGCTTCTTGAGGCATGATCAAATGAAATAATTTCTGTAAAAGTTCTTGATGCAGAGCAGGCATAAATGATTATTAGTTGGCTTATCCAAGGCTTTCCAGCCCCAGAACACAATTTAAATCTGATACCTTTTAATTTGGATGAACTGCTTTTGTAAAATTGGCAGGATAATCTCTGTGGTCTCTGGATTCAGAAACCAGAATTAGTCCATACACCTTATTTGGGATTCATGTTGAATGACGAAGACCTAAAGATATGTAGTAAAAGTCTTTGTTTGGGAAGACTTAATATTTTTCTGTTGTTGCCAAAACAAATTCATTTGGACAAATAAAAATTGATTTGGAAATTTTAAAATAAAACTTGCAAACCAGACAGGATGTAGCCTGGGTAGGGAGGAAATGATTCACTGGACTAACGTAATGAGACCTCTTTATTTGTGCAAAGGCAAACAATCACTAAGTTTTCATTTCAATACTTAGCTGCCTCTGTGGCTGCCCAGTTCTGGTCTATTCCAGGTAAAGACCAAGAAGCAGGCTAGGTAGGAACACACATTTCCCATGTGCGTATGTGTGTGTGCCTGCTCTCATTAATTTTTATGCATGTGCACATATATACTTATTGCCTTTGGTAGCTATCTTTTTTTTTTTTTTTTTTACAACCTTGTACTTCCAAATGATTTTTAAAAATCAGTGGATTTTTTTTGTTGTTGTTGTTTGTTTGGCAGAGGATGGATTTCCTCACCGTGTATAAAAAGTGGTGAGAAGTAAAGCATTGAGTAGAAACTGTCTAAGAGAGAAGGGATACTGTTAAAGATCCCTTTCCTTTGAATTTTCCTATAAAAGAGAGTGTAGAATGTAGCATGTGGCTAGAGGAATTGCAGCCACATGATGGAGAATGGGAGAGCTGTCACCTGCTTTGCTACACAGGGTGCCCAGCTTAACCCATCTTTCTTTGGCAACTGTGCCCCAATGAGAAAAGCTAGCAGTCCATATGTTGAGTAGGCACCGTGCCATTTTGACAGGCGTGAGTGTCGGCAAGAAAGGGACCATGTATGAGCATCAAATGTGTTTGTTGTGGGAAGGATTCTAGGCCAGGAATATTAAAATAACTGTCTGTCCTTAGCTCTAGCACATATGGTTAAGGAGATATGCTATGATGACTCACATTAATGTTGGAAGAAATATATATAGAATACGCAACCATGCGAAGTAAGTTTCTGATGTTGATAAATCGGGCCTGGAATTTTCACAAAGGATGGTTATAGAGAAACATACATAGTGATAATAGACCCTTTCCGATGTATCAAATAGAATTAACTGAAGACCAAATTCATATACAATTAGAGTTTCTCTGAACTGATGAACAGTCTAAAGGATCCTATTAGAGTTCTGCTGAGAGGTCCTCAGGTATTTCCTAACATTATTTGAAAAGTAAATGGGATAGAATAGATTCATTTAATATTTCAATTCCAAAGAAATTAGATTAATTTTAGCAATGTTAGTTCAACTAGTTTTCTGTTCTAAGGACCATTTGTTTTAAAATCATTAAACACTTTTAAATGACATTGTCCTGACATTTGGTGCGATTAAATTAAGGGAATTAGTATAAAATCATTTTATTTCTCCTTAGCTTTCTAAATGAATAGTGCATGTGCCTTTAGGATAAAAGGAAATATTGAGCTAGTTTCTAGACTTATGTTGATTTGTATGTATACGTTTGTTGACTGCCTTAATTTACATTGTCCATTCACTCTACAGAGTCTTGAAGGCTTGCTTAATACTGAGAAAGGCAGCACTGTATGGCAGAACGTGTATAAAACTTAGACACAAAATGCACATCTATATTCACACACACAATGGTGGTTCAGTGGTAGAGTGTGCAGCTGCAGGAACAGCACTGGACTGTGAACCACAAGGTTGACAGTTCAAACCCACCAGCTGTTCCTTGGAAACCCTATAAAGGGCCTCTATGAGTCGGAATGGCACATACCAACAACAACATGTGGAAGACCAGGGTTCGATTTTGAATCATTGTACATCATACACAACCACTACCTATCTGTGGGTGAAGTTTTGCTTGTTGTTATAATGGTAGACAGGAGCTTTCCAGACAAGATGGACTAAGAAGAAAGGCCTACTTCTAAATATCAATCAATGGAAACCATATGGATCACAGTGGTCTTATCTGCAACCCATCATAGTGACAGTGGAGGACCAAAAGTGTTTTGCTCTGTTGTGTATGGGTTACAATGTATCTGAATGGGGTTTTTGCTAACTATATGTATATGGTGGTATAGTGGAGTGCCATGGAGTTGGTTCTGATTCATAGTGACACTGCTTTCACATATATATGGTGCTGTGGGTTAATGTGCTCGACTGCAAAGCCGTTTGAAATTCAAGGTCAGCAGTTCAAGCTTACCATCTGCTCCTCAGAAACCCTACATAGGGTTTCTATGAGTCAGAACCGTCTCTATGGCACAAAACAACAACAATGACATATATATACACATATACATATATACACACACACACACACATATATATATATATATATATATACATAGATATGTATATATATATTGAATATTTATATT
>NW_006408699.1:6404969-6408820 GCF_000296735.1 Chrysochloris asiatica
ATATTGCTGTTATTGTTAAGTGCTGTTGAGTGTTAGAACTCATAGCAACTCTGTTTCTGAGGCTTTAGTGATATTTGTGGGAACAGAAAGCCCCATCTTTTTCCTGCAGAGCAGCTGGCAGGCTCTAACATCAGATATTGTGTTCACAGTACAGTGTTTATTGTATGGAGTCACTGCACTCCTATATACATAAGCACTTAAATCCCACAGAGCAGCTTGTAGGCTTGAACTGCTGACCTTGAGGTTCAAACTGACTTTGCAGCCCTGTGCATTAACCCACATTGCTACTCCAGGACTCTCTCTCTCTCTCTCTCTCTCTAAATATATATATATATGTTTATATTTATAAGTGTTTGTTTGAACTGCAAGTTCGGCAGTTCAAACTCACCTGCTATTCTTTGAGAATCCTATATAGGGTTTCTATGAGTCAGAACTGACTCGACGGTACTTAACAAAAACAACCACAAGATTTTTAAGCTCAGACCTTCATATCTGATACTTATACAGAAACCCACATAAGCTTGGCATTGGTCAGTTTGTAGTCTAAGGTGGCACATCTACTTTGTCTCTCACTCTAGTACACTGGTCTCCCAGGAACTGCCCTTGTAACAGTCTAAATCTATTTTAGGGAGGCATCTCATTAAGGATGTCATCCTTTCCCAATCTCATGATTTTTCAAAGATGAGAACCATCTTTTAACATGTGACATCGTTTTTTATATATTATATTTATTGTTTATTGCCTATTTTCCTCCAACAGAATGTAAAGCAAAGCAGAAAGGACTTTCCCCCTGTTTTTAAAGAAAGTTATTATTATTGCATCCCCAGCATTGACCTAGAACAATGGCTGGCACATTTTGTGAACTCAATAAATATTTTGTTGAATGAGTAAATAAACTAGGCTTTTCTATGGTGATTGCTAAAAAGGCAGATGCTTTGGTTCTATCCGGCAGTAGTGCCAAGGGCAGTAGCCACCCCCACCGCTACCAGCTCCCTCCATTCCCAAGTAAAAATAGAGCTTTTAGATATGGATAATTTAATTAAACTTACACAAAGTGTGAATAAAAGTATATTTAGGAAACTTTGATATCGATATTGATCTGTAACATACATGCTAAGTTAAAATGAGTGTGCTTGCTTTGCAAACACAGACTCATGGCAAACCTCCCAGCTTCCCCTTCTAACCAGATGGCCTCCCCTAAGCTCTACCCTACATAGAATTCTGGAGATGGAGTTGGTCCCACCCCAACTCCAAATCAGTTTATATAGAGGGACAAGGAATCAGCATTTTCCATAAACTGTCCATGAGAATCTTAAGTAATAACACAGGTCTGGGAAACACACAGCCTGGGTGTTTCCTATTCTTTGGATATCACATACATTATTTCTTTTTTAAAGTTTTTATTGTGAATTGAGTTGAAAGTTTACAGGACAGATCATCAGTTTTACATTCAACAAATCATATACTTTGTTTCATTACAATGATTATAATCCCCTCCATGTACCATCAGATACCAGTATTTCTCTCTATTCATGTTAGATCTTTTTTTTTTTAACACTCAGGCATATATAATAATTTAAACCACCAAAGGGTACATTCTGCAAGTCTGCCTCCTGGCCTCCAGCTCTCAGTCCCTCTCTTTCCATGAATTTAAAGCCTTCAGCTGTTCCCTCTCTCCATGTCCTCATCTCTGCCTCCATCTCTGGTGTCGCTGCTTCTCTGGATAAGGTCCCGCATTCTGCTTGTGCTCTTCTCTCTTGATGGTCCTAGGGTCCTCTGTTTTGCACTGTAAGATTAACTATTCTCCTGTTTTTGTTACAAAACTTCTATCTTTACAATTGTAACAGTCACAATTAGTCATGATAACAATTACTCACTATTGAATCCTAAGAATCTTATCCCCATCTCTTTTTATCAGACCCATCTAGACAAGATGAAAACTATTTAGTGGGGACTCTATCACCCACCCCCTCTCTTAAAACTGCACTCCCTCTTCAAACCTTGTAAGCTAGTCATTTTGTGCCTTTATCGCCCCTTCATTTTAGGTAGCCAATGTGTAAGTTACATACATTACTTCTGCTCACCATGGCTCTTAACAATATTTACCACCTTTATAATGGAAGCAGCAAATCTCCATTTTGTGGCTGCCTAGGAGACCTGATGTGGCTCTGTGGATTAATGGGCCAGACTGCAAAGCTATTTGAACTGCAAGGTTGGTGGTTCAAGCTCACTAGCTGCTTTTTGGAAACCATACTATACAGGTTTGCTATGGATCAGAACCGACTCAACTGCACTTAACAACAACAACAACAACAGTGTTGGGTAGAGGCTGATTTCTTTATTGCTTACCTGAGTTCTAATGAGTGAATAAGGAAACTTAGACTAGGCAATAAATAACTGGATGTTATTTTGTCTACTTCTAACTCTACAAAAACTATGGAATTATCTTTAGAAAACAAAATAAAACTTAACCTTGCAGAGCACTAGGCATTTTGTTGTTGTTGTTGTTTTTATTCCTGAGATGTGCATAGGCAAGACCTAGACAATGCGTTAGTGAAAATTTGAACAAGGCACTTAGCTAAAATGGACCGTTTCCACAAAGGTACACTTTAGGGCATTTCAATTATATAAAGAACTTCCATCTCAGTCTTAAGTTGACTCAAAGTTTGGAGAGGAGTCCAGGCTAGATTTCAGATTGCTATGGTGCCTTCTTGCTGGTGCTTTGGTGTGGGGTACAACTGTACATATGTGTGAGTGGCAAGCCCTGACAAAAGGAGTTAGAAGTTGATTTCTGGGGCAACAGCGACAGAACAGTGACAGAAAAAAGCAAGTGTTCTGAATGTCACCAATGATGTGCTGGGTTAAGAAATGGACCTTTATCTTAGCTATACAGGAAGCAAACCAGGTATAACAAGTGCCCTTTGATGAAAAGTAATAACTCTTCTCTTGTTTGAAGGACAGGTAGTTATATTATTAATCTTGCTTTTCCGAAACTCATAAAGATAAAAGATTATGTACATGGTACTTACAAACTCTCACATGGGCAAAGAATGGAATCCTTTGGCAGGTGGATGGGAGATGAGGAAGGATGTAACTAGTTTTAAACAGAGTAGCCTATACTACACATCTGCTGCATTATTTGTGGCAAGTCATGTCTCAAAATTAAAGTTAACATCTGGTTCTTGGCTATTGTGGAATGATTTAGAGTGAAATTATCAATACCAGTAACTGTTTTGGAATCGTATGTTTCATCATGATTGGGAACTTGATAAGTTCTTAGGACTCATTGAAAGCCCAGGTGAACACTATATATTTAGAAGAAACAACTGTAAACCTTTATGACTTGAATATTTATATCTTCTTTTTATGAAATAGCTGTCTTCCTGAGAGATTCAAAAATATTTTTGTAGACTTTCAAATGTGGAGCCTATCCCACCATCATTTGTCAGATTGTTGTACTGTGGTGTTTGTGTGTTATTGTGATGCTGGAAGCTGTGACTAGTATTTTAAATACCAGCAGTCACTCATGGTAGATGGGTTTCAGCAGAGCTTCAAGACTAAGACACAGTTGAAAGAAGGAGAGGTAGATCACATCTGAACGGCTAGCCACTGAAAACCTTATGAATAACAACAGAACATTAGAGTGCCAAATGATTAGTTCCTCAGTCTGGAAGGCACTCAAAATACAACTGGGAAAGAACTGCACCTCAAAGTAGAGTTGACTTTGATGATGTGGATGAAGTGATGTTCTCAGGACCTTCGTTTGATGATGGGTCACAACTCAAAATGAGAATAAATAGCTGCAAACTTCTATTAATAATTGGAGTGTGGAATGTTGTTGTTGTTGTTGT
>NW_006408699.1:6411520-6419749 GCF_000296735.1 Chrysochloris asiatica
TAATAGACATTATTGACCTAAGACCAGAGGATTTGTGGAACGACATAAAGAATATCATACATGAAGAAAGCAAGAGGTCATTAAAAAGACTGGAAAGAAAGAAAAGACCAAAATGAATGTCAGAAGACACTCTGAAACTTGCTTTTGTATGTAGAAAAGATAAAGTGACTGGAAGAAATGATGAAATAAAAGAACTGAACAGAAAATGTCACAGGGGCAACTTGTGTAGACAAAGTAAAGTATTATAATAAAATGTGCAAAGACCTGGAATTAGAAAACCAAAAGGAAAGAATATGCTCAGAATTTCTGAAGATGAAAGAACTGAAGAAAAAGTCAAGCCTTGACTTGAAATATTGAGGGATTCAATGGGCAAAATATTGAATGAGGCAGAAAACATCAAAAGAAGATGGAAGGAATACATAGTATCATGGTATAAGAAAGAATTGCTCAACATTCAAACATTACAGGAGGTAGCATATGATCAATAACTGATGGCACTTAAGGAAAAAGTCCAAGCTACACTGAAGGCATTGGCAAAAAGCAAGGCTCCAGGAATTGATAGATTAAAAATTGAAATCTTCCAACAAACTGACGCTGCACTGGATGTGCTCATTCATCTATGCCAAGAAATTTTGAAGACAATGCCTTTGCCAAGTGATTGGAAGAGATTCATATTTGTGCCTTTGTGGCAATTCCAAAGAAAGGCGACCCAACGGAATGCAGAAATTATCAAGCAGTCTCATTAATATCTCATGCAAGGAAAAATTTGCTGACGATTATTTGAAAACGATTGTAGCAGTACATTGATAGGGAACTGCCAGAAATTCAAGCTGAATTCAGAAGACAACATGGACATCATTGATGATGTCACATGGATCTTGGCTGAAAGGAGAGAATGCCAGAAATAAGTTGACTATATGTTATTGATTATGCAAAGGTACTGGACTGTGTAGCTCATAACAAACTGTGGGTAACATTGTGAAGAATGAGTATTCCAGTAAATTTAATTGTGCTCATGAGGAACTTGTGACTAGACAAAGAAGTAGTTATTAGAAGAGAACAATTTAAGATTAGGAAACATGTTCATCAAAATTGTATAGATTCTCTATACTTATTCAATCTGTATGCTGAGTAATTAATCTGAGAATTTGGATTATATGAAGAAGAATTTGGCGTTAGGATTGGAGGAAGAATCATTAATAACCTGTGATGCACAGATGATACAACCTTGCTTGTTAACAAAGCAAAGAGCATTTGAAATACTTGCTGACAAAGATCAAACTCTACAGCTTTCAGTATGGATTGCATCTCAGTGTAAAATAGAAAAGAAAGGAGAATCCTCACGATTGGACAAATAAAAACATCATGATAAATGGAGAAAGATTGAAGTTGTCAAAAATGTCAATTTGCCTGGATCCACAATCAATGCTCAGGGAAGCAGCAGTAAAGAAATCAAACAATGTATTACATTAGGCAAATGTGCTGCTGAAGACCTCTTTAAAGTGTTAGTTAGCAAAGATATCACTTGGAAGACTAAGATGTGCCTGACCCATGGTATTTTCAATCACTTCACAGGCATGTGAAAGTTGGACACTGAATAAGGAAGACCATAGAAGAAATGGCATATTTGAATTATGGTGTTAGTGAAGAATATTAAAAGTACCATGGACTGCTAGAAGAACAAACATCTGTCTTGGAAGAAGTACAGTCAGAATTCTCCTTTGTCTTTGGTACTTTGTACATGTTGTTTGGAGAGATCAGTCCCTGGAGAAGGACATCATGCTTGGTAAAGGGAGGGTCAGGAAAATCAACAAGATTGATGATGGCACAGGATTGGACAGTGTTTTGTTCTGTTGCATATAGGGATGCGATGAGTTGGACCTGACTCAATGGCACCTAACAGCCACAACAACATGGAGGCTTTCATAAAGGGCAAGTAATCTGAATTCCTGCCAACCTAGAATCAAAGAGCGTAGAAAGATCAAGGGTTTGTTTTTATTTTAACTAATCAACTGCATGAGGCATGTTATAAAAAAAGAGAAACGATTTCAAGAAGTTCTTCAATAGGGAATCTGAATGAAGTGTATTAATTGTGATTGTCAAAATTTAAATTCATTAGTGTACATTTCAGTCACACAGGTCTTGTTTAAAATGTCATTCTTGAGCTCTATCCTCAGATAGTCTGATTCAGTAGATCATGTGTGGGGCCCAGGAATCTGCACTTAAGAAGCACCTAATAAGATTTTTAGAGTGCTGGTGGCACTGTAAGATAAGCATTGGACAGTTATTCAACCCACCAGCTACTCTGCGGGAATAAAGATATACATACTCAGAAACACTATATGGTTTCCCTATGAGTTGGAACTAACTTGACAGAACTTATCAACAGCTATGAGATTCTGAGATAGAAAACTGCAGATGGCCCTTTGAAAAACAATGGAGAACATAATCTCCAAAGTCAACCTGTATTTCAATTTCCTAGAGTCATTTATTTACATTGAAAATATTTCACTGAATTCTTATCTGGAATATAAGTGATGCATTTCTTTAATGCGATTTTTTTTAATGTTTAATTTAGTATGGTTACTGAACAGAAAAAAAATATGAAATCTTCTCTGGATATCTTTTATGCTTTCAAAATGTAACAAAGAAAACAAAAAAAAATGTGATATTTAATCATTTAGTAGTGATGAAGCTGTGATTAATTAGTTGAAAGTGATTCTATCATGTACTCAGGGAATACAAATCAATGGAATGCTATACTTGCATCATTGACAATAGTCTAACGAAGAAAAGCAGTATCACTTTGTGACTCCTTCTTACATAGTTTAAACAACTGCCTTGCAACCCTGGATACAATTAAAAACACCTCAAAATTTTACAAATCGGGATGTGAATCGAAAGGTCAGCAGTTCTAAACTACCAGCTGTTCCTCGGGAGAAAGATGAGGTGTTCTGTTCCTGTAAAGATTTACAGCCTTGGAAACCCTGTTCAGGGTTGCTATGGGTTGGAACCGACTCAACGGCACTTAACAACAACAACAACTTATATCTAATATGTAGAAGTCCTGGTGTGGCACCGTATGATAAACACTGGACTGTTAACCAAAGTTCAAACCCACCAGCTGCTAGGAGTCGGAACTAACTCAATGGCACTTCACATGAACAAACACACTGGTATCTAAGTGTCACCCCAACTAATGAAAAGAGAATTTCTTTAAAATATCCACAAATGATTCTATTGTTTTATTAGGGTTGGGAACCATTGTTTATACAAAAAAATAATCACTAATTCAATTTCTGGCTTGATGGTTCCTTCCTTTATTTTGTATATGACTAAGAAAATATATCTAGTTCTTCTCAATTAAATGAAAAACAGAAAGCTTTAGTTGTATTTGACAAATATTTACAAAAATGATTTCTGACCTATAAGCTTACTAATAAACAGAAATGAATACGTTTGCCTCTAAGTGCAAGAGTAAATAAATTACAATCCTGACATAGTGGATTGAATGGTAGGAAACTTGATTTCACCGTCTATGGTTGAAATTACTATGTTAGCTCTGAAAGCCTGTTCAGGCTTCCTTTTAGGTGCTATAGCTATATCTGGCCACAAGAAAAGTGATGATAACTGGACCGTGCATGGTACATAGTCATGAAATCTGACTTCTTTGGTTTCCCTTACACACAGTTAACTCAATCAACAAATACATTGAATAGTTTTAGATGCTTCAGATACTCATTAATTAGAGAGCATGTGATAAATCCAGTTTATCTCCTAGGATGGTTTTGCTTATAAGTAAGAGAAACATCTTAGTAACCATACAGTGAGTTATTATCTTATAAAATTCCATTTTTTGTAGTCAATCAACGCTATGTGGTCAGTAGTTTCATGAAAAACCTGCATTTTTTGGCCATCTGCTTTGTTTTCTCAAGTGCCAGCTTCTCTAGAAACTGGTTCCCTTGGAAGTTCCAAGTGGAAGTAGGCTTCCTGTGATCACTGATGCCAGTCTTCCTTGTGCCCAGTCAACAGGTACTAGACAGATTCAGCACAGAAAGCAAGTCTTTCCCGTTAGTCTGATGGGCTAACTCAAGTCATGTGTCTTTATCTGAACCAATAGAAGAGACTATGAGAGTGCTATCTGCTGATGAATCAAGACGTGGGTGTGAACTCATATTCCTTGTGCTTTAGAGTTTGAAATCTGAAGGCTTTTTGCCTGCAAAGGACTTCAGCAGGGGAGAGCTTAACTCTATCTTGTGCTTCACTTTAAGTGCTCAGATGCTAATTTTTCTTGAGTACTTCATGCACCACTGATAGTCAAACTGGGAATTAAACAGATTACAAAATGCATTAGAATGTAGGCTTTGGGCTACTTTCCCTAGCCAGTACAGGAAAAACAGAAACCTCCTGGAAGGAGCTCTTTTCTAGTCATAACCCTAGAGCCCCAGAGACAGTCTGTAAACTCTCCCATCCATAATAGCCCCCTACCTGCTTCCAGGAGGTAGGGAGCTCTGGTAACGTAGTGGTTACGAATTGAGCTGCAAAACGCAAGGTCAACAGTTTGAAACTACCACCTGTTCCGTGGGAGAAAGATGAGGCTTTCTGCTCCCATAAAGATTAACAGCCTTGGAAACCCTGTGCAGGTTTGCTATGAATCGGAAACAACTCCACGGCACATAGCAACAACAACCTGCTTCCAAAGGCCCTGCAAGCATTTGGGAGCATTATTGCAGTCAGTTGTGCTTGTGGGAGTGGATTCATTTGTTCTTTCATTTCTTCTCTATGCCTTATAAAAGATTACCATATAGAGGCAGAATTTCCTCATGGCGTCATATCGATTATTTCCCTCATGCAGGTGATCTTTGTTTCTCTTGTTTTTACTCCTGTTTGAGCCTTAATAAAGAGCCTATGCACTCCTGGTGTGAGGCTGTAGGATAAGCACTAGACTGCGAACCACAAAGTTGGCAGTTCAAACCCACTAGCTGTTCATTGTAAATGCTGTACAGTGTCACTCTAAGTTGGAATCAACTCAATGTCACTTAACAACAACATAATATTTATGTATGTAAAAAGGAGGTCCCTTTTCTTCCCTAGAAAACTTGTCATGATAGGAAGTGAAGTGAAACTGTGGTTCTGATAGAAAGACAGAAAAGAGGCAATATATGCTAGTGAATTTACCCAATGTTCAAAATGATCAATGCAGTGGCTTTCTACGTGAAAGAGACATCTTTATTTGCCTTCAATAAACATGTAATCATATATGCTTCTTGCAGGCTCCTGTGCATTTCTTAAAACAACAAAGAAGTAATTTGACATAAGTATTATCAGAAAATTCTTATTAAATGATTATACTTTATTATTTAAAGAACAACGAGACTTACATGAAGGCAGGAGATTTAAAGTCACATGTTGTTGCTATTGTTAAGTACCGTCAAGTTGGTTCCAATTCACACTGATCCTGTGTAGGGTTTCTGAGGAGCAGCTAGTAAGTTTGAACTGCTGACCTTGCAATTAGCAGTCCAGTGCTTATCCTATAGCACCACATCAGGACTCCTGAAGTCACATAGGAGTCCTGATATGGTGCTGTGTGTAAATGTGCCAGACTGCAAATCCATTTGAACTGCAAGGTCGGCAGTTCAAGCTCACCAGCTGCTTCTTGAAAACCCTATACAGGGTCGCTATGGGTCGGAACCAACTCGACAGAGATTAACAACAACAACAAAGTCACATAAACACATAAAAAGGAGATAAATATCTGATGTTTAGAGGTTATTATCCACTGTTCTGAGTAATTTGGGATTTTTACGCAAGTTGAAAAAGGAAATATTTGCCCTGAATTGTTTGTGGTGGTCTTTTGTGGTCAGAGGGGACTGCAATAATGTCTTTCCCAATTCTGAGACCTTTATAGGTTAGAATGAATTCAAAGATTAATTTGAAAATAGCTTACTTTTTGATTTAATGTAATGTAGATTTCAGATGCTGGAAGCAAACAGCCTTTGTTTAAATCCTGCCTCACTCCTTTACTATTTATGTGACCTTAAGTATCCTAATTAGCCATACTAGGCCTCAGTTTCCTTATGTGTAAAGTAGAGTTAATAATAGAATCTACTTCATAGGATGATTTTAATGATTAAATGTGTTAACTTTTAATTATGAAACACCATTATGTAAGGGCTCAATAAATATATACTCATATTATTACATTTCTTTATAATAGACATAATTTTATTTATTAAAATGACTATGAAAATTATACTAATACAAGTAACTACCATTTACTAAGGTCTTACATGTGCCAGAAAGTTTATGACTACATAAATCATGTACACTTCATATTACCCTCTTTCTATAACATCCTCATGAAGTGGGGATTATCTCACTGTTTCACAAAGAAACAAGCTCAGAGAGTACAGGTAAAATACTCTTGTTCCCACAGGAAGTAGATGGTTGAGCCAAGATGTTAATGCATAACTGTCAGTCACTTAGATCTTACATTCTTTCCCTGCTTTGTACAGTAAAGCTAGTTCCTTATTATTTTAGAGTCCTGTGACAGAGTTACATTTTACTTTTTCTAGAATACTTACAATGAAATGAAATGAAATACAAGTAGTTCCTGGCTTATTACATATTAAAGCTATGACAAACTGAGCTTACAGCCATTTGGATTTTCTTGTTGCTGTTATAGTTTTATATATTATTGTTATTAAAAACAAAGTACAAAAGCATTTGACCCTGCAAATCATAATAAGCTATGGATAACATTGTTAAGAATGGGAATTCCAGAACGCTTAAATGTGGTCAGGCAGATTATTTATATAGACAATGAGTCAGCTTTCTAACAGAACAAGGGGATACTGAATGGCTTAGAATCAGGAATGATATGCTTCAGTGTTGTATTCTTTCACCATACTTAATCTGAGAGGTGAGGCTATATGAGAAAAAAAAACAAATCATCAGCATTGGAGGAAGACTCATTAATGACTTGCAGATAACACAGTTTGCTTGCAGAAAGTGAAGAGGATTTGAAGCACTTACAAAGACACCAGCCTTCAGTATGGATTATACCTCAATGTAAAGAAAACAAAAATCCTCACAACTGGGCAAATGGACAACATCATGATAATCAGTGAAAAGACTGACTTTGTCAAGAATTTCATTCTACTTACAGCCACAATCAATGTTCAAA
The DNA here is from genome assembly GCF_000296735.1 of Chrysochloris asiatica. Taxonomy (NCBI): domain Eukaryota; kingdom Metazoa; phylum Chordata; class Mammalia; order Afrosoricida; family Chrysochloridae; genus Chrysochloris; species Chrysochloris asiatica. Next base: position 6,418,707 of record NW_006408699.1, read on the forward strand.
CAATTTATTGCCCTGGGAAATTTTGCTGCAAAAGACCTCTTTAAAGTATTAAAGAACAAAGATGTCACTTTGAATACTAAGGTGTGCCTGACATAAGCCATGGCTTTTTCAATCATCTCACCTGCGTGTGAAAGCAGGACAATGAATCAGGAAAATCTGAGAAGAATCAATGTGTTTGAATTACAGCATTGGAGAAGAACATTGAAGGCACTACGAACTGCCAGAAATACAAACAAATCTGTCTTGGAAGAAATACAAAGGGAGGATGGTAAGACTTCATCTCCTGTTTTTTGAGACCAGTGCGTGGAGAAGAATATCGTGCTTGGGAAGTAAAGGGTAAGTAAAAAAACAAAGATCCTCAATGAAATGGATTGATACAGTGGTATCAACACTGAGCTCAAACATAGGGAAGCTTGTGAGGATGATGAATAACCAAGCAGTGCTGCATTCTGTAGTACTATGAGTTGACAACAACAAACCTGGTTAGTAATACGTACTACACACAAAGAAAAAACTGCTGAGTTATGTGAACACCCTTCAAATGCTTGAAGATCTATGGACAATTATCCCTACGGTGTTGTTGTTGTTGTTAAGTGCTGTCGAGTCGGTTCTGACTCATAGCGACCCTGTTTAGGGTTTCCAAGGAGCAGCTGCTGACTTTGAACCACTGACCTTGTGGTTGAAACTGACCTATTCCACAATGCCACACCAGAACTCCTATCCCTATGGTAAGAATGCCAAACTTAGAACTTGACATTGCTGAGATGGAATAGCTCAAAGATCATGAAGAAGATGGATTGACAGATCAGGACTTGATAGATTTTGAACAGGAAAGCAATGCGGAAGAAGAAAAATAATGAGGAACATGAAAGAGAAGTGAAAGGACTCACCAAAGTTTTTTCAACTAAACGAGCACATGAACGCACACTGTGATCACATTGCTAAAATCAAAAGGCAAATTCAGCAAGCATTGAGATATTACCACTAAATGTATGAAGAAAAAGAAGAGAAGACCATATAGACAATCCTCAATATATATATAT
>NW_006408699.1:6420014-6433787 GCF_000296735.1 Chrysochloris asiatica
CAGGGTCGCTATGAGTCGGAATCGACTCCACAGCACACAACAACAACAACATGTCTATGTTCAAATATATCCTTAAGTTTGTATATAGTTTTTCAACCCCTAAAGACAAATAAAGATATGATTTATAAAACTACTGATAATAAAAAGCAATAACAGTGAAAACTAAAATATAAATAAAAGAGAAATACTTGATTTTTGTCAGGACCAACCTACAACAAAGTAGTTGTGGGAACCATGGGGCTACCTGCAATAGGAAATAAAGCTGTAGATCAAAGTTTACGAATTCCAAATCCACAGACCAAATACACATGTGTTTGGCCTACAGAGTGTTTATTTTCTGACTTAAATGTGAACACTTAAAATTGGGAGATTCTACAGAAGAATAAAGATTTCTGGCAAGTGTGAGACCGTGTGTTCACTTCAAAACCACTTAGCTGTACTCAGTAGTGGCTGCCCCCTCTCAGTGGGTACACATACTCTCCAGCTTGGCAGTCCCTAACTGCCCACTTCCGTTTTATTTTTACATTCTGCTTATTCCTATAGGCACTTTAATTTATGATTTTTCTGTAGGTGATGAAAGTCATTTTCAGTATGGCATCATTTTCTTAATGTGAAAAACCACTGTTGTCAGCAAAAATCCGTTCCTCCATTTTGATATCAGAGCTAACGTATTCTCCAGAAATACAAGTCTTAGCAAAGATTCTGAAAATGAGAATACCTTGACACTCTCTACTTGAGGAATTAAAGAGTGCTCTGATTCTAAATTGAAAAAAAAAAATAAATAAATAAACAACCCGCTTTAAAAGCATGCCCCTAAAACAGCATATTTCCTTGACGTCAGATCAGGTTTTTAAGTCATTAGGTTCTTCATTCAGCAAGATCTTAACACATGAATCATTCATAGAGTATAGAAAAGAGCTTGTGGAATGTTGTCCGCTGTGGCAGGCATATGGATGCGATGTGGTATTGGAAAGTGTCCAAAACTCAGATTTCCAGGGAGCTTGGCAAGAATATGGAGAGATGGATTAAGAAGTAGGAGGTTCTTTTAAAGCTTGAAGAAACTGTGCCAGTGGGACAAAAACACTGCTACTTTTTATATTTTCAGCCCTAAAACTTAAGTAAGTTCTATGGCTATTTATTCTGGAAAACAGGTGTACCTCCTTGTAGGGAAGTTCAATATGTAGAAATCCAAATTCATAAATAGAGATTGGGAATTTATGTCACAGAATATTATTGTCCTTTACAGAAATATTTTTACAGATTTCTTTTTTTCTGCCCAGTAGTGAGAGTCCCAAGAAACCCATGTGCACTGTCCTATAATCACTGGACTGGTTAACTGCAAAGCTGGCAGTTCAAACTTACCTGCCACTCTTTATGCTTTTTGCTCCCAGAAAGATATACAGCCTTAGAAACAGGGTTGCTATGAGTTGAATCAACGCGATAACAGTGGGGTTGGTTTGGTTCTTTGATTAGTGAGTTTCCATAGGGCCTTTATTTTATAATTGTAGTTTTAAGAAATTATGAGCAGATAAGAAAAACTAAGGGTTAGAGAATTTGCCAGGATTTCAGAGCAATCACTGTGAGATCTAGGTTTAGTTAATCCTACTTTCCTGGGTTTATCTGATCATAGAGTACAAAGGCAAATACTATACTTTATTGCTCCTACATGTCAATTTACTTAATTACCAGTACACTTTATGTTTTCACAGTAAGGTTTACCAAAACTAAGGAAATACAGCTAAGGATCTGAACACAGGTTCACTTGAAACTAAGTACCTTTTTTTTTTTTTTTTAATTTTAAAAGATCTTTTATTTAGGGGCAAGGGAAGGCAATAGTTGAGAAATATTTGTAGCAAAGTTTTGGCACCTTTAATCAATGAATTGTTAGGAAGCTAGTTCAAATGAATAGCAGATATGGAAAAAACAATACAATTAGGTTTATTTAAATGGGAAAAAAAATCCACAATATCCTTAAAGCATTTTCCAGAAGACTGAGATTTGGTGTACTCTTTTGTTGTTTTAAAATGTGCTCATTTTGTTTGGATACTTATTCATAAAGACACCAGTGATATTCATGGCAATTGACCAGTATCCTTTTGAATACAGGAAAATAAAGCAAAAGTCATTCAGAAATTGTTCTTTTCATTTATACACCCGAAACTCTTCTTTAAAGAGCCTCTTGGAAGGAAAAATAACTTTAATAATATTATCTAATCTCAGCTACGTAACCTATTAAATAACTTCAAAATTTTGGGGAGGCACATGCTGATATAAACCCTTAATAAAATTAGGGTTTAATAGAAAAATTCTACTTTAGCGTCTTAGTCTTAAATTAAAAAAATATTTTTAAAAATTAGTTATAAAAAGATATTATGTGAAAGGTTATTTGTATGAGTCTGCATGTTTCTGATCTGGTGAGCACTCTGACATCTGAGGAGTAGGAGGTGATGAAAGAACTGAAAGCATGAGGGGATCATGAATAATTCTCTGTGTTCAGCCAGCAGTAATCATTTCCATGGCCAGATTTAAATTGCATTTATGTTTGTCAAAGACTCAACTATGGACAGTGGGCAACAACTTGGTATGACTAAATTTTACTTTCTGACTCATAGAAAGAAGCAGTAAGCATCTTAATTAAGAATAGAAGCTGTCCAGCAAAACCAACAGCATAAGAGGAAGGGGTTCTCATTATTATGTATTCATTGGGCTGAAAACAAAAAGACTTTACAGTAAAGAAAACAAGTAGATCAAGTGTAAGTAAGTTCATCAGCAAATGATACATGTGGAATATTCTGGAGTTTCAATTTGTGGAATACTTTAAGGTTTCATTCAAGAAAAATGTGGTTATTAAGTGACATGTAAGTTTGTAATTTATTATTAAAAGAAACAGTCTGTTGACCAGTTCAAATGAAAGGATTTATTCCTTTATTAGATCGGTTGTTCTACGTGTATAATTTCATAAACTGTATAATTTAGATTACTTTCTTTATTTGTTTCATGTGGCATTAATGACTCCCTATATATATCCACACCCTTTGCTTGCATCCTCACACGTTGTCTGTGATTGACTACTTGTTTTGATGAATAAATGGGTAACATATAACACAGCTGTCTTAGAACAACACTTGAAGATTCCTACTTTTTCCTTAACCTTCTCCATAAACATCTTCTCAAATTGGCTTGCTAAATGAAGAGAGACACTCTGGTGACTCCAGACAGTTAGCTGTTATGTGAGTGCCCATCAAGACCAGCTCAATCTATCTAGCCTGATATGTTGGCATAATGGTTTGTAAATTGAGTAAATGTTTACTGTTTTAAGTCACTGAGTTTTGGAGTGTTTACAATATATAGCCTAGGGACAGTGGTGACTCAGTGGTAGAATTTTCACTGTCCTTGTAGAAGACCTGAGTTCAATTCCCAGCCAATGTACTTCATGTGCAGCCTCCATACATCTATCAGTAAAGGCTTGTGTGTTGTGAAGACGCTGAACAGTTTCAGATGGGCACTATAAAGGCAAGAAGTGACTGGCTTACAAGCTTTCAAGAGGGAGCCTAGTTCCAGATGGAGCAGGGGTAGATAGAACCTCCACTAAGTGATTTCCAATCTGTTGGGACTGGGCTGGTGAAAGGAAATGGGGATAAGACTCTTGTGGTACAATAGTGAATAATTGCCATCAGGACTGACTGTGAGGGTCGGAAATATAGCGGTAGATTTTTTTTTTTTTTTTTGACAAAAGGACGAGAGTGATTGATTTTGCAGTCCAGGAGCGGATGTCCCTGGGACCATCACGTGAAAAGAGCGGAGAGCGTGATCCTTACCCAGAGAGACAGTGATTCCAGGGATGGAGACAGAGATGATGATGTGGACAGATGGAGCGGCTGGGGACACTGGACTCAGGGAGGCAGAGGGGTTGTGTGCTGACAGCCGGGGGCAGGCCTGTGTGGCGTACCCTTTGGTTATCTGATGAGTCAAGGAGGGGATTGTAATCATTACAATGAAATGAAATACGATAGGATAAATGTAAAACTGCTGTTCTCCCACATAATTCACACACAAAAAATGTGTATTATGGGGATACATTTTGACAGGACCAGGCAACTTTTTTTTCCTTGTGCATGGGGTCACCATGAGTCAGATCTGACTCCAAGCCAGCTAACTGTAACAACATAACATGTAACATTATTGTATCAAAGATAGATACATTTAAAAATATATATTCATTTATTATACCCAAGGAAGAAAGAGATCTGCAAAAAAAAAGATATCAATGAAAATATATGTGGATAACTAAGATTATTGCAATTGTTACATAGCGGTGGTGGTAAAAAGCACCGGTAGTGTGGTGGTTACAAATTGGTCTGCTAGTCTCAAGGTCAATAGTTTGAAACTATCAGCTGTTCCACAGAAGGAAGATGAGACTCTCTGCTCCTGTAAAGATTTACAGCCTCAGAAACCAAATACAAGGTCACTATGAATCAGAATCGACTCCACAGCACCACCACCACCACCAGGTGGTAGTTGTGTTCCATCAAGTCACTTCTGACTCATAGAGACCCTGTATAGGGTTTCCTTTTGGAGGCTTTAAATATTTATGGGAGCAGATAGTGGATTTGAACTGCTGACCTCGCCATTAGCAGCCCAATGCATAAACCACTATGCCACCAGGGCTTCTTAATTGATACATGTGAAAAATTTAAATTTAATCATAGAAAATACAATAATTAATGGCATCTGAATTTTCAGTTATTGTTAACAGAAAATCAATACCAGTTGACTAGTATGGATACAAGGTTTATTCCTTCATCAGGTAGATGGTTAAAATTGTGAGACTACAAATCTTAGGTGCATAAGAATGTGATCTTTGCTTGCCATATACATGTATCATGAATGTACTTATATGGTTAATGCTGTTCTTTTCATATGTCTTTCTTTATTTTATGCTAGAATTCTCAGCAATTGGATTGGTGTCAAAATTGGAACATTTTCAAAGTACTTGGGATAAAATCAAGGAGAAAGCGAGGTGAAGAAAATCTGTAGAGGTAAAACAAAACTTAGGTTTTATATCAAAGTATGTCTATCAGAGAACTGTTGTGATACGAATCTACACAGATGGGCAAGTATCAGTCCCATTGAAATAGCAGCCTTCTTGGTAATTTCCACTCCAATAACACACTATGAATAGACAGAGCCTTTTTTGAAAGAGCATGAGGTAAAATGAGTCATATCTTAGTCTTCTTGCAATTGTAAATTCTCAACTGCAAGGTCCTTAGAAATGCATGCATAGTCTAAAGCTTTATTGACTTAAATACTTATGCTTAAATTGAAATAATTTTAGACCTTTCTAATTCAGGGATACAGTGTTCTCAGTCTTTTTTGCATCTTCTCTGGGTGTAGAGATTTTACAATTTGGAAGATATTTTATATGTCATCCCAGCCAGCCACACAATTAGTTCAGGAATCACTTTGACCATTTTCAGAGATTAAAGATTATTCATTTGTACAAATTGATAATGTAACCCTTCTCATTTCTCATGTTAGAAAATCTTAAAATATGTGTGCTGCTTCTTCAACGTGACCTCACCTTGGAGAACCAAAATGATGTTAATATCTATTCCTCCAAGTTCTTTTGTTTTGCTTGTCATGTGGTTTTTATTCCCTGCATAACTAGAATCAATTACAGTCTCAAAATCTACTTTGAATACTCTTCTTAAAGTACATCAAATCAAAGATTCTAGATGCTTTGTGTTCACTGTAAAACACTACTTCTTTTAATAGGTTCTTTCAATTTGATGAATCAATCTATCAGTACTCAAATTGATTTAGTTTTCTTGTCATACTTCCACCAGAATGTAGAAACTATCCTAGGTATTTTAATCAGGAAATTGAATACAGGGAATTAGTTATAAAAGTAATAGACAAACTGAGGTAATAGGAAGGTAGAGATTAGCCAACCTAAAGGTTTCTGCATTCCCAGGAGTAGTTGATGTAACAAAACCTAAGACCTGAGTCTACTTGGTGGTGGTGGTGGTGGTTGTATGCCACTGAATTGGATTTGACTCATAGACACCCTTTATAGGGTTTTTGAGGCTGTAAATCTCTATGGATGCAGAAAGCCTCATCTTTCCCCCACAGAGTGAATGGTAGATTCCAGTTGTTGACATTGTGGTTAGCAGCACAGCTTAGAATCTATAATGCTACTGAGGCTCCTTTGAGTCCACTTAGTGGAATCTAAACTACACATCATCTGCATGGTGGAAAGTAAGAACACCTGAAGTCATGAAAGAAGAGTGTGCGTTGCTGGTGATGCCATTTCTACCAGATAGAGAAAAGTAATAGAACTACAGATAATAAAGACAGATAGAGAGAGAGATTTAGATAGATAGACAGACAGACTGACTGACAGCTAGATAGCTAGATAGAGTGAAAGGAAATAATGTGACTTCTCCTCCTACACTCCAATCATCCTCCACTGCCTTCCATGATTTGAACCTAATAGAAATCAGGTCTCAGGAGATCCTCAGCTCTATAGATTAGATTTTAAAGACAAAAAAAAAAAAAAACCAAACAAATCAGCCAGAATTTACTTTATTGTATTAAGATTAGCCTGTCCATCTGTGAATAACTTAATGATAAGGGTAACATAGAACTTAAACTCTGATTTTATATCTATAAATATAACTCATTAATAAGAGTCTTTCCTTCAAATTCATAATTACCTAATAATGAAAAATACCAAACCTATATTTCTTTAAGTATTCTTTACCTCAGTAAATGGCGACAATATCAAACCAGTTGCTGAATCTCTTAATCTTTCATCATTTTGGATTCTTTTTTCTTCCTGAGCTGCAACAACTAATTGCCAAACCCTATTATTTCTACCTCCCAAATCTCTTTTAAGATTTTTTCACTTTACTCTAACCACACTCTTGCTTGGTTATTTCCATAGCCTGCAGATTGAGACCTTCATTTGATGATGTGACACAACTCAAAATGGGGGGAAATAGCTGTCTAAAGTACTAATCTAGGAAAATTGGAAGTAATAAATAAATTGGAGCATATAAAGATAGATATACTAGCTGTCTTGGTGTGGCACTGCAGTATAGGCACTGGGCCTCAAGGTCAGTCAGTGTGAACTGTAAGATCAGAAGTTCAAACCCAACAGCTGCTATTGCACTTGGAAACCTTATGTAGGGGTTGTTGTTGTTGTTAAGTGCCGTGGAGTCGGTTCCGACCCATAGCGACCCTGAACAGTGTTTCCGAGATTGTAAATCTTTACGGGAGTAGAAAGCCTCATCTTTCTCCCACGGAGCAGCTGATAGTTTCAAACTACCAACCTGATTCGTAACCACTACGCTTATGTAGGGGTGGGAGACCATTTTTCTGCCCAAATTTATAACATCATTGTGAGCCATGCAAAATTATCAACCTAAAAATTAGTCTATGATATTTGACCAAGCATTTAATTGATTCACTCCTAATGTGATGATAAACTGCAGTTGCCTTGGCAGGGCCAGACCAAAATATTTTGCGGGTCTTAAGGAGCTCTGATAGCGTAGTGGTTACGAATCGGGCTGCGAACCTTAAGGTCAGTGGTTCGAAACTACCAGCCGCTCCGCTGGAGAAAGATGAGGCTTTCTACTCCCGTAAGGATTTACACCCTCGGAAACCCTATACAGGGTCGCCATGGGTCGACTCCGACTCGAAGGCACTTAACAACAACAACATATGGCCTGAGGGCTGGACATTCCCCACCCCTACTATACTGGGTCACTATGAGTCAGAACTGACTTGACAGCACTAAACAATAAAAACAACCCTAAAAGAAGCAGCTCAAGAAGAAAGAATCAAGTATTATACTGAAAAGACCTGGAGTTAGAAAAACAAAAAAGGAAGAAAATGCTCAGCATTTCTTGAAGTTGTCAAAGACTCCATTTTGTTTGGACTCACAGTCTACGTTCATGGAATCAGCAATCAAAAAATCAAATGATGTTTTGTGCTAATATTGCTGCTGCAAAAGACGACTTTAAAGTATTAAAGCAAAGGTATTACTTAGAGGTTTAAGGTGTGCCTGAATAGAGAGAGGCATAGTATTTTCAATTACCTCATATGCATGTGAAAGTTGGTCAATGAATAAGGAACACCATAGAAGAAGCAATGAATTACAAGTATGGTGTCAGAGAAGAATACTGAAAATACCATGAACTGCCAGAAGAACAAATATGTCTTGAAATAAGTACAGATAGAATGCTCCTTAGGAGCAAGGATGTCAAGTGTTCTCTTAATACTTTGGACATGTTTTTAGGAAGGACCAGTTCTTGGAGAAGAGCATCTTACTAATAAAATGGAGGGTCAATGAAAAACAGAAATGCTCTCACTGAGATGAATTGACACAGTAACAGCAATAATGGGCTTAAAAAAAAACCACACACAAATAAAACACTTGTGAGAAGGTCTCAGGACTGGCCAGTTTTTTGCTCTGCTGTGTATAGTGTGTTAAGAGTCAGAACTGACTTCACAGTACCTAACAACAGTAAAAATGAAATCTCTAAAGAAAGATCTCCATACATATTTTATAAATTAATAATATGTAGGCTGGAGACATATCTTTGGGAATCACTGTTTTATAAATTATACTTGAAGACACAAGAGTATATAAGATCAAATAATTGGATGTTGTTGTTGTTGTTGTTAGGTACTGCCTAGTCGGTTCCAGCTCATAGTGATCCTATGCAGAGTGAAACACTAACAAGTTCTTTGTCATCCTCACAATTGACGCCTTTGCTGTTACATTTGAGCCCATTGCTGCTGCCACTGTGACAATCCATCTCCTTGGGAATCTTCCTCTTTTTTGCTGACCCTATAAGTATAGTGTCCTTTACAAGTGTCCTTTACTGGTCTCTTCTGATAACATGTATGGAGTATGAGAGAGAAAGTCTGACATCCTGGCTTCTAAGGAGCATTTGGGTTCTACTTCTTCCAATACAGATTGGTTTGTTCTTCTGAAAGTCCGTGCTGCTTTTAATATTCTTCTCCATCACCATAACTCAAATGCATCAATTCTTCTCTCATCTTTCTTATTCGTTGTCCACCTTTCACATGCATATAAACCCATTGAAAATACCATGATTTAGGTCAGGCACGCATTAATTCTCAATTGATGCCTTTGCTCTTGAACACTTTAAAGAGGTCATTGCAGTAGATTTTCTCAATGCAATATGTTTTGATTTCTTGACTGCTACTTCCATGAGTGTTGATTGTGGATCCAAGCAAAATAAACTCTTAGATAATTTCAATCTTTTCTCCATTTATGATTATATTATTTATTAGTCCAGTTGTGAAGATTTTTGTTCTTTACATTGAGGTGCAATCCACACTGGAGGTTGTAGACTCTTTTAAGCCCTTTTTATTTCTAGCAATATATTTATTATGTATTATCTGTGTCTCTCATGTTGTTAATGAGTCTTCCTCTAATCCTGATGCCACATTCTTCTTCATATAATTCAACTTTCAGATTATTTGCTCAGCATACAGATTGAATAAGTATGGTAAAAGGATTCAACCTTGCACACACCTTTCCTGATTTTAAACTATTCAGCATCCCCTTGTTCTGTTCTAATAATTGTCTCTTCATCTACAGTTCCTCCTGAGCACAATCAAGTGTTCTGGAATACTCATTATTTGTAAAATTATTTATAGCTTATCATGAGTCACACAGTTAAAAGTGTTTGCATATCTAACAAAACACAAGTAAGCATCTTTCTGGTATTCTTTCTTTTCAGCCAAGATCCTTCTGACATCAGCAGTGACATCCCTAGGTCCATGTATTCTTTTGAGTCTGGCTTGAATTTCTGTCACGTCTCTGTCAGACTGTTGCAACCATTTTTAAATTATCTTCAGCAAAATTTTACTTCCACGTGGAAGTGACTAGAATGAGAAAATAGAGAGTGAAAGATTCAATCTGAGGTGTACCAATATAAGAATGGGCAATGGGGAAGAGTTTGTTTTGTTACTGTTAAGTTGGTTCAGACTCATAGTGATACTGTATTGAGTTTCTAAGGAGCAGATGATGAGTTTGAACCACCAACCTTGTGGTCCAAACTGACCTTGAGGTAGAGTGCTTATCCTGTGGTGCTACTTAGAGGTTGAAAGCAGAAGTAAGTGAATCAGAAGAGTAAGAGAATGTGGCTATCAGAGGAAAAATAATTTAGCTTCTTAAAGATTTGATAAAATAGAAAAAGAAGTAAAAGTATTCATTGATATTGGTTAGGGTTTTGGTTTTGGCTTTGATTTTGGTGAGATCACTTATCAATGAAGTAATGAAGTGAAGGCTCTTAACGTGTATTTGAATAATGAAAAGGAGAGAAAGCTGTGGGAAATTGAAAATAGATTATCTCTTATAAGAAACTTGACTATGATGAAAAGAAAAAAGTAGGTCTGGTGGGTTTGAACTGCTAACCTGTCATTTAGCAGTCCAATGCTTATCCTACAGTGCCACCAGAGCACCTAAAATGATAACATTGTTGTTGTTAAGCACTGTTGATTCGATTCATCTCATGTAGGGTTTCCCTTCAACTGTATAGGGTTTCCGACAAGCAGCTAGTGGGTTTGAACCTCGTGGTTCAAACTGACCTTGCGGTCTAGTATTTATCCCTGAGAGCCACACCAGGACTCCAAATGATAACGTGTTGTTGTTGTTGTTAAGTGTCATCAAATTGGTTCGGATTCATAGCAACTCTGTATAGGGTTTCCAAGGAGTGGCTAGTGGGTTTGAACCACCATTTTTGTGGTTCAAACCTACCTTGCATCTAGTGCATTATCCTGCAGTTCCACACCAAATGATAACAAAGAGCCTTGTAAATAACTGTACATCTAGAAGGATGGTAAACCTGAGTTAGTGATAGAAACAACTCATTTTGGATATGGAGTTTTTCAGTTCATGACTATATGTTTATTTTTCTCCCTGCTTTTCTACTAAATCAATTTCTTATGCATTAGCCATTACTTTCTCCTATGTGGCCTCCTTAAATCTAGTATTCTGCTTCCTAGCTAGCCCACACAGTTATCTTACCATAAGCTACACCCTTGTTCAATCAATAACTTGCTGTCTTCTGCACTATTATCCAATAGCTCTTTGTTATTTATTTTGTTGAATAAAAGACACTTCACTAAATTTATTTTATTTACTAAAATAAAAAATATGATGGTTCAGTAAGTTTGGGAAATAATAAATTTCTGTCATTGCTATATTTTTAACCGAAGTCCCTATTTACATGTCATGGAATAATAGTGCTTTATAAAATAATTAATTTGTAAAATGTTACCATAATACTGGCACAGACAAATGTTTACTTTATAGAGCATTTCCTGATTACAACAAGCTGATATGAAATAGACTTGTATAAGTTGAAAACAAAAGCCTAACCTAGAACAAATATTCTTGAATGGTGTTATATTGGGAGCCATGTTTTTGTTTGAAGTACCACTATTCTTAATTCATGACTTGCCTCTTGTAATTATCTAAGCAGATTTAGTTCTGATTTTCTTTATTATTTCCAGTTTTCCTCTGATGCTTAAAGAATATATTCCAAAGCCCTATTTATATTTCTAAATTAATGGTTTGTGTAAGGGAATAGGACATGGAAGTGAAAGAAGAAGAAAGTAAGCATAAAAAATGAGTCCATAAATGAATTCCAGAGTAATGTTTGCTGACAAAATTGTGTTGTGATTTTCTTTTCTCTTAGCTTTCATCCGTAGATAACAATGCCATACGTTTGTTTTTATGGTCTTTACTTTGTCTTTTATAGGGTCTGATAGGCAATTTGAAGTCTGAAAATAAAGATCAACTTTTTGCATTTCCAAGGTGATATGAGGACTTCGTGGTTGTTTGCACAGTTCCACTTGAAGATCACAATCCCGAACACACTGATGAATAAAAATGTCTCCTCCATGCCTAGAGGAGCCACAGTAAATCTGCAAATGCTGAATCGTATAGTATGCCAGAGAAGGGCATTACACAATTCTGGCTAAAAAGTAAAAATATATTATGAGCACATGTGAATTTATCTAATACATGGAAACTTGCAAAGCAGTCTCATTCAGTACAGCCTGATACTGCAGATCTAGAGAGTGATCCTTATCACCAAGCTTCCCCAGAGTCTGAGTGTGGCAGGCAGGGTCCCTGAGCATAAGGATATCTGTGTCCTAATCCTTGAAAAACTGTTTACATGTGACTTTATATGACAAAGAGAACAATTTCACCAATGTAATTAAGGCTACAGACCTTGAGATGGGAAGATTATCCTGGATTATCTGATCACACAATTCTTTGAAAGTAGAAGAGGATGGCTAGGTAAAAGAGTGAGTCAGAGAGAATCGATGAGAGAAGGATTTGGCTTTCTATTGCTCGTTTTGAAGATGGAGGAAAGCAGCCTTAAGCCAAGGAATGTAGTGGTCTCTAGAACCTGGAAATGGCCCTCAGTTTATAGCCAGCAGAAGATATGGACTTCAGTCCTACAACTACAAGGAATTAAATTCTGCTAGCAGTCCAAATGAATAGGAAAAGGATTCTCCTCTAGAGTGGCCAGAAGGGGAAATTAACCTTGATACCTGGTGGGACACAATTCAGACTTCTGACCTGCATAACTCTAGGACAATAAATTCATATTGCTTTAAGCCACTGTTTTTCATAATTTGTTATGATAATGGAAAACAAATCTACCAAATATCATCACAAAATCATACTGGAAAGACATAATGAGAATAAAGTATCAAAAGGGTATATATAGCAAGATACTTGCTTCTTAAAAACCTGGACACTATGCACCTTTTATTCTTCATTGTTTTCTTGGAAAACGCTAATGTCACAAAAAATAATTTACAAGTTTAGGCACCTGGGCAAGTGTTTTCTACTAACGTCTTAATGATAACAATTCCTTTCATTTGCAGCCATGGCATTCCTTTGCAAATTGGCATTTTACTATTTGTAATGAAGTAGCACTTAAAATCGATTAATAAATGCTTTAAATATTAAAGAAATAACCTTACTACCAAAAGTCCTCTAATAATATAACAAAATGAAATCAGTAAGCAATAAATTCTTGATTGTTTCCTTGAATATTCTCTATTCATTTACCTGTTTTATGATTGTTTAGTTTTATTTTCTATCTGTATAAGTTCTCGGCATTCATGGCATTATAGTAAATGTTTACATCTATTAGCAAATGCCTAACTCAGTTTCATAGACTTTGAACTGAATCTAGATAAGGATCTAATAATTTCACTTAAATTTATTCATTGAACTTTTATTGAGAACTTGCTCGATGTTATGTATAGGAACACAGAAGACATGGTAATTCCCTGGAAGGTCTCATAGTATAGTTGGGGAATCATAGCAGCCACAGTGGGAGGAGGTTGTTAGGGAGCCAGAGAACCAGTTTGAATGGAGAAAGTCTATGGGTTAGGTACACATTTCTACCTTTATTTGTATGCTCTGGTTTGTATGGAGCAAACTATGGCATTTTCAATCACCTTAGAGTAGAGTCCTGGTGTAGTGCTGTGAGTTAATGCGCTGAACTGCAAAGTGGTTTGAACCTCAAGGTTGGCAGTTCAAGCTCACCAGTTGCTCCTTAGAAAGCTTATATAGCGTTGCTAAGGAGCTCTGGTAGCGTAGTGGTTACGACTCGGGCTGTGAACCGCAAGGTCAGCAGTTCGAAACTACCAGCTGCTCCGCGGGAGAAAGATGAGGCTTTCTACTCCCGTAAAGATTTACACCCT
>NW_006408699.1:6438307-6446104 GCF_000296735.1 Chrysochloris asiatica
ATTGATACTTGATGTGAAGGCTCCTTTTCTCTCTGTTGGTATTTTGAGCTACTACATCCATGAATATAGGTCAAGTTCATAAAATTGTACCAATTTATACTTAGTTCCTTTAGCCAAAAATAATTTTTTAAAAAATCTTCCTATAGTCGAGTTTTCATTATCAAGCCATTGAGGTTAAGTAAAATGAGTACTATCTGGAAGTTTGGGCATTCTAGTGTGTCTCCTCTCACTTCATATCAGCTGGATGCTTCACTGTTAGCTCTAGCCTTCTGTGGCTTTGTCCTTGTCCATGGGCTCAGGAGCACCCAGGTCTCACCACACTTTGGACCAACCAGCCCTTCCTCTTCTCTCTCTCAACTCCAGGTCAACAGGAGTTTATGGAATGTAGTTGAACTCAGCCCATTTGTTCATTGCTGCCATTCTTCCTCTTCCACTCACCAGTAGGTCAATGTGGTTACCAGCAAGCTCACATGGCTGCTCATGTGTTCCCTTTGAGCTTCAGTCTTGGAGGGGGGCTGTATACTTGGTCTTTTAATAACCCGGGAGAGGTGATGTACACATTGAAAAATCACATATTCATACTTCAGAGAAAATATTTTCCAAATCATTGGTGCACACAAAAAGAAAATATCACAAATAACCTATGTAAATTATACAAATATATATGCAGATCACTGCAATGTAGCAATCTATATACACAGTCATCAAAGGGAGCATGTGCTTATGCATGTTTGTGTGTGTTTTGTTTAACATTTGGCTATACTCCCATGATATAAAACAGTGCCAAAGGAACTTGTAGTCTTCATTGATTGTAATATTTAGTGTCAATTTATAAGAACTACATTTCTGGATTCATTTGTCATTAGTACAGACATATATAAAATAAAATGTTGGGTTCTTCTCAGATCTGATCAAATTCACTTCACTTTGTGCTAAAATAATTTTCCATCATTTTTCAAATGCACAAGTCCTTGAGAGATTGTCATCTCTCATCTGTTTTATACTTTGAATTGCAAAAACTCAATACAATTGGAGGAATGTCTTTTTGATAGTTATATTACCCTAATAATTAGAAATCTATCCATATACTGAATTGAAACATATCTTCCCCAGTTCTCATCTTTACTGACTTTTCTGAAAGCTTTAGTATCTTTCTTTAGTTTCTGTTTCTGTTCTAGCCTAAGTAACATACACCTAAATTTATCTATTTCCGCTCTCTTTTTACGTCTCTTCTCTTTCCTTCCCTTGTCCTCTTTCTTTACTCTTCTTTTCAATAGTCTTCAAATAATAGATATGAGTATCACTTGCAATAATCTTTAATCTTGACTCTAGTTGTGAATTTCTAGCTGTCTGATAGATCTTTTCAGCAAATGTTCCACTAAAACTATTTTGGTTGATGGTATCACCCTACTTTGGGTTCAATACACTAGTTATTTCCAATTTTTTCACTACCTCACTCCCTATGCCAAATTAGTAGAGGAAAGAATAAACTGAGAGTTCAGAGAACACGAGCTTGGCTTTAGACTCATTAATTTATTAGTACAATTGAAGAAGACCTGGGACGCATGAATGATTAAGGACTCAATTACTAAGTGAAATGTTGACAGTTTAAACTCACTCAGAAGTTTAGAAGAAAGGTCTGGTGATCTGATTCTGAAAGTCCACAACCATGAAAACTCTGTAAAGCAAAGTTCTACTCTGCAATCCGTGATACTATCATGAGAAAGAATCAACATTTTTTAAAATAGACGTTCTTTCTTTCTTTGTTGGTTTGAACCTATTGAGCAATTGTCTTTTATTTATTCAACCAATGAATTGATTTGTTCAACAATTAAAAGCTTACACACTTGAGGTTACAAATATCAGGCTATGGACAACTACACTTACCTTTCAGTATTGTATAAATTTGCCCTCGTTTTGAAACAATTGGACCAACCCTTGCCCTCAATGAATTTTTCATCACTATCACTTGCTGCATTGAAGTCATTGACACTATTTCCAACCTTTTCCCGCACTAACCCCTAAATCCAGACCCATTTCCATTGAGTGGATTCTGACTCATAAAGACTCTGTAAGGACAATAGAACCGTTTCATAGAACTTCCAAGGTTAAACATTTTTAAGCTGATAGACACATCTTTCTCCTGCAGAGTTGCTGATGGGTTCAAACCACCAACTTTATGACTGGCAGCCAAACACTTTAACCACGATGCCACCAGGAGTCATTGTAGTTGTTTGTTGTTAAGTGCTATCAAGTCAACTGTATACACTTGTTCTGACTTACCTACAGATTCAACTCAGAGACACATTAGGAATAAGCAGATCTTGTTTGTAACCTGGGACTGCCTTAAATCATTTCCAAAATTCTTTCTAGTTCCTATGTATGATTTCAATTCTCTTGTATCAGTGCTTCCTGCACCTAGCCCCTCTTCTGTATTTCTACTTTCAGGGTGGTAACAATAGTTAATGTTACTACCTGGAAAGTTGGTGGAAGTTTGGTGGTTCAAATCCACCTAGAGACATCACAGAAAAAAAGCTTGACGATCTACTTCTGAAAAGCCAGCCATTAAAAATCCAGTAGTGTACAGCTGTACTCTATTACATCTGAGGTCACTCTGAGTGAGGACTGATGAGAAGGAAACAGGTTTAATCCATCTCCTTTACTTCATGGTAGCCTTTGTATTCCAAAAGATTGTTTTAATTTATTATTTTTAATGTATCTTTTCAATACAATATTGCCAGAATAATTTCTCTCAAACACAATTACAATGCTGTTATTTTTCATTACCCAAAAAGTTCCTGTAGGAATTCTCCATTTTCTAAGCTTAAGATCCAAACCCTGTGGTCTAATCACAAACATACACTTTATCCACTTTTATCCTCTTTTTATGTACATTCACATACAGTTCTGGAGGTAACATGAACTACTCTTCCCATTCTTATTTTAATTTCCTAACCAGCTTTCCTTTGCTTAATCTATTTCCTTTGTTTGAATTGTTTTTCTTCCCATTTCCATATGTTCACATTCTATTTAACTTCAAATTTCAAAAGAGAAGACTTCCATTAAAATGCTGCAAGAACTAGGCAAGAAAGGCTTGCTACTATAACAAATATAGCAAACATGAAGTCCTGGTGTGGCGCTGGAGGATAATGCACTGGACCTCAAGGTCAGTTTGAACTGCAAAGGTCTGCGATTTACTCACCAGCTGCTCCTCAAAAACCCTTTATAGGGTCTCTGTGAGTCAGAACTGACTCCAAAGTACTTAACAATAACAAACAACAACAACAACTAACCACAAGGGTAGTGGTTCAAACCCATTAGCCACTCCTTGGAAACCAATATTGGGTCACTACCAGTCAGAATGGACTCAAGGACACTCATCAAGAGTCTATTATACCACAATTGTTCAGATACAGTATTTCCAGAAATGTTCACTTTCTGCAAACCTCAACAAGAATGATAGGTATGTGGTGAACCTCAAATGTACTAATGCATTTAACAGAGTTCCTATATCATTTAAGTGCTGAAAAAATGTTAGCTTTTATTGTTTTATATTTTTTTGGTATTCTCTAGTCTATAATTTTTATTCTGTGTTCCTTCTTTTATTGCATACTTATTTAGGAATGAGGATTTAAATCTTAGTGTTTTTGCAGTATTCTGTTAAATTTTTAATTAATACTTTATAATTTTTTGTTCTATAGAAGTGTATTCTGAACAATTTCTTCTTTAAAGAATTTATTTGCATTTTGTTTCTGTGTTCTTGGATATTACCACTATGGGTCCTTATGTAATTTATGTCTACAAGGTGTGCCTTTTAGTATATATCAATTTTTGTAGGTTATTATTCATATTTATTGAATCGATTTGGCATAGTTCATCAAATTACTGTTACAATTTTCTAAAAAAGGAATTATTATATTTATACGGATTTGTAACCTGTATCTTATGATTCTTTGTATTTGGCACATGCATTGGATATGAACACATCATCATTTAGATTGTTTCTTTTATAAAGAAAATATAATCTTGCTTGCACTGTTAATACTTATTATCTTCAGTTCTACTTGGGCTGATTGAATATTGTCACTTTACTTGTCTTTTTGTTTGCATTTCACTGATATATCTTTGCCTATCCTTTATTTATAACCTTTCCAAGCCATCTTGTTTTAACTTTATCTCTTGTAAACAGCATATTGTTGAATGTTGTTTTCTACTCCAATCTGAGTCTTTGCCTTTTAATTGGGGAGTTCAACACATTTGCATACATTGTCATAACTGATATGTTTGGTCTTACTTCTGTCATCTTGTTTTATGGATTCTATTTTCTGTGCTTCCTTGCAATTTTCTGTGTTTCTTCTCGATATTTGCACCATATTTTGTTTGCTTCTGCCTTTTGAATGGATTAAAAAGAGAGAGCTTGTGTTTTAAATTCTATGAATTATATCTTTAAGTTTATCTTATACCACATTTAAACCACTATTTCTCTAATTATGAAATTGAAAACATTACTTTGGTCACAGCTTAATACATCATATTTCTATTTCCCTCACTACAGTGCCAATTCCTGGTTTTTGACAAAATTTATCTTTTACTTCCAGGGCACATTTTTAATGGCAAGTTGGAAAAGTATCTATCTGGCATTTCATTAATCTTTTAATTTTTCTGATAAACATCTTCTCATTTTATGAAACTAGAGGAAATATAGCGTGGTAAGAGGCCAAAGCTAATTCTATTCAAGCCATCAATCAACTGGATGGAATCTAAGACTAAATTTCAGCTCTGCTGTCCTGACTTTAATTCTAAAACTCACTAAACATTTTACTACCTTTGAGTCTTTGACTCTGGCTTCCTGTGTTCCTTCAAGTCTCTCTGAAATGTTACCTCCTTACAAATGCCTCCTTAGCTAACCAAACTCCAGTAACTCACAACCCTATTACTCTCTTCCCTTTATTTTCCTTCATAGCATTGACCAAATATTACTTATGTATTAACTCATTTGTTTACTTTTTTATTATCTATGACCTTTACTAGATCATAAAGCTCAATAAGGATAAGAACGATGACTGTTTTATTCTTTACATTATATCCTAGACCCCTAGCGCAGTATCAGATAGAGAGGGTACTTATGAATAAATAATGCTTGGAGAACAACCTGTGGCAGAATAAGAGACTTTTTACCCATTTCCTTTTTTAACAACAAAATTTTGCTTAAGTCAAAAAACCCCGACTCTTGATCCCATATAACATAGTTCCAATGCATCCAGCACTATGCCATCCTTATCTCAAGTGTTTCTTCAAAATTAGATAATTCACACATATTTTATCACTGGATTTAACAGCTGTGATGACTCCTAGTGTGGTGCTGTAGGATCAGCACTGGACTGCAAACCACAAGGTTGGCAGTTCAAACCCACCATCTGCTCCTTGGAAACACTTAAGAGTTGGATTGCTATGAATCACAGCAGACTAGACAGTACTTAACAACAGCAACAACAATGCTATTGATGCCAGACACCCATCAATTCCTTCTTGGCATAAATGGAATACTTCATTAACCAGGGTTTCTGGGAATCTACAACTTCCTGATGATATCATCAAGGTACTAACCCATTTATGAGACACTGGGGTCTCTTTCTGCTTGATATTGCTATTGTGATGTTAGAGTTCTCATACAGAACTCAGCTATATTCTCACTGCAGTGAGAACAATGTGTGACTCTTCTGTTTCTTGACAAGCTTTGCCTCTGGCCCAACTGCAAGGGTAAGGTTATCCCAGATGTCCCAGGTCCTTTATGAAAATAATTTCCTTGTCATTGTTTGTAAGACTAGCTAAGATGCCATTTAGTGGTTTGAGGATTGAAAAGTCACCTCTCTGATAATTCCGTTTATTATCTCTATCTATAGCCAAATAAACTATTCACTCACTCTTCAATCACAGAAAGATCAACTATTATCAGTCTACCACCTTGTTTACTAATTTTACCCAGCAAATTAGGCTTTATATGTTGTTATTGTTGTTGTTGTTGTTAAGTGCCGTCGAGTCGGTTTCGAACCATAAAGCTATCAGGAAAGGAAAAACTTTATGGTTTGTGAATGTGAATAAAGATTATTATGAAGAAAGTCAGCCAGTAGGCAACAAACTGAAAACAGAAAAATTTAAATGGAAGCCACTGTGAGAAATATCATTTTAGGTCTTTTACGAGTCTACCTTGGGATCTATAACCAACCAGCTGCAGAGAGGTCTATAACACTAATTCAGGAATTCAGAAAACTATAACCAATCTCTGATGGTAGGAAAGATTAGAGGTCTCTACTGAAGTCATTCCATTCTCTGTTCCCGCCTGTCTTCAGAAGGGAAATTAATGGTAGAAATATATACTGCTATAATGGAGACAGTGGGAAGAAAATTGTAAAGGGCAATTCTAGAAGACAAAGTCAAATATAATGAAATGCTCTAAGACCTGGAGTTAGAAAACCAAAAGGGAGGAATGCAGTCAGCATTTTGCAAACCAAAAGTACTGGAAAAAATGTGTTCCTCTACTTGTGATATTGAAAGATTTATGGACTCAATCTTGAATGGTGCAGGAAGCATCAAAAGAAGATGGAAGGGATTCACAGAGTCCTTCTTTCCTAACTCTTCTGACATTTGTGTTTGGGTAAATGCCGCCCCTTTTATCTCAAATGGTTGATGATTCTATGGTGTACGTGTTCCCTAGTGTTGTTATTTCCCTATAAGTCTGTTTATTGTTTGACTGAAAATTGAGCCTGAAGAAAAGTCAATTCAAAAACCGGAAGGGGGAAAAAGGCCAAAATCCGGGGAAGTTCAAAAGAACCGGTAAAGTTCCTCCTTTAATAAGGGGCCGGTCAAAATAACGAACCCAAGCCTGGTAAATTAAAGAAGGAATGGTTTCTAGAAATTTTTCCATTTCTTTAAGATTTTCAGACTTGTTGGAGTATAATTCTCTATATTGCTGCTGTTAAGTCAATTTTGGTTCATTGTTGTTTTTGTTAGATGCCATAGAGTCAGTGCCAGCTCTTAGCAACCTTATGCACAACAAAATGAAACACTGCCCGGTCCAAGGCTAACATTGCAATTGTTGCCACACTTGAGCCCACCGATGCTGCCACTTTGCCAGTCTATCTCGCTGGGGGTTTTCCTCTTTATCTCTGACCCTCCACCTTGCCAAACATGATATCACTCTCCAGTGACTGGTCCCTTCTGACAATAGTCTAAAGTATGGGAGATGAACTTTGGCCATCTGGCCTCCAAAGAACATTCTGTCTGTGCTTCTTCCAACACATATCTGTTTGTTCTTTTGGCAGTGCATGATATTTTTAATATTCTCCTCCAACACCATAACTTAAATGCATCAATTTTTTCTACAGTATTCCTTATTCACTGTCCAACTTTTGCATGCATGAGGTTATTGAAAATACCATGGCTTGGATCAGGTGTACCTTAGTCCTCAAGCTGACATCTTTGCACTTTAAAAAGGTCTTGTGCAGCGGATTTGCTTAATGCAAATACGTCGTTTGATTTCTTGACTGCTGCTTCCATGAGTGTTGATGGTTGATCCAAGAAAAATGAAATCTTTGACAATTTCAATATTTTCTCCATTGATAAGAATGTTGTTTATTGGTCCAGTGGTGAGGATTTTTGTTTTCTTTGCATTGAGATGTAATCCATACAAAAGCCTACGGTCTTTGATCTTCATCAGTAAGTATTTTAAGTCCTCTTTACTTTCAGCAAGCAAGGTTGTATCATCTGTATATCACAGGTTGTTAATGAGTCTTACTC
>NW_006408699.1:6446204-6447610 GCF_000296735.1 Chrysochloris asiatica
CTATGGGTCGGTACCAACTCGAAGGCACCTAACAACAACAATAAAAGTAACTAAACTATGAAAGAATGAAGACTGGTAAAAACATTTGCAGGGTCAGCAACAGGTCATGAATGTTAGAGTTCTTAGAAGATATAGTTCTTTGGAAACCCATAATGACCAAAACTCCTGCTAGATAGAAAGGTATTGTTGGTGGTGGTACTGTGTACACTTGAGTCAATTCAAACTTATAGAGGGTGAGTCAAAATTTTTCTGCACTCTGGATGTAGAATTTATTTTAATCAACTTTTAGAAAAGACAAGCACATCTGTTTTTACATAATTTCCTTGGTTTTCAATACTCTTTGTCCATCTGTCAACAAGCTTCCATATTCCCTTATTAAAACATGTTATAGGCTGAGCTGTGAGCCACAAATGCATCACTGTCTTCACTCCATCAGAGGTGAATCTTCTTGAACTTTCAGAAAATCAAACAGGTGAAAATACAATGGAGCAAGATCAGGTCTATGGGGAAGATGCTTTAACACTTCAAAACAAAGTTTTTGCAGAGTGTCAACAGTGTGGGCAGAAGTCTGTGAACATGAATTATCATGCAAGTTCACAAAGCCCTTGGATAGCAGTCCTCTGTTTAATCCTCTGTTTAGGCTTCAGCTCTGTGATGAGTACTGCTGATTGTTGACTCTTTTTCCTGGTGGTGTTCCAGTACTGACCCCTGAAGATCCCAGAAAACCGTAAACATCACTTTTCCAGGTCATGGCTGACTTTTGAACTTTTTCTTGGTCAGCAATTGAGGAGGTTTCCATTCCACACTCTGCTGTTTACTCTCAAGTTTGCAGTAGTAAATCCAATTCTCATCACCAGTATCAATTTTTTTAAAGAAACCTTACCTTCCTTCAAGTATCAATCTAAATTTTGTTTGCATATGTCCAAATGCTTCTGTTTATGCTCTTCCATGGGTCATCATGGTACCCATCTTGCACAAACTTTTTGGTTTTTTTAAAAATGTTTTATTGCAAATTTTGTGATAGTTTATATGGGAAAACATTAGCTTTACTTTCATCCTATTGTATATCCTTTCATTGCCATGGTTACAATTCCCTCCATGCATCAACAAACCAAAGGTTATACATTGTAAGCCTGCCCCCCAGTTGTCAGCACACAGCCCCTCTTCCTCTCTGGGTCTAGAGTCCCCAACTGCTCCATATCCCCACGTCAAAATCTCTACATCCATCTCTGGCATCCTGCACTCTGCTCTTCTACCTTGATGGTCCCAGGGACCTCCATTACTGGACTGCAAAGTCAATCATGCCCCTGCTTTTGCTACAACATGTCTACTTTTACATTTACAACCCTCACAGTCAGTCCTGATAACAATTATTCACTATTGTACCACAAGAGACCTAGCCCCAT
>NW_006408699.1:6453918-6455559 GCF_000296735.1 Chrysochloris asiatica
GTACTTCATACATTCCATGTTCCGATTATTAATGGATGTTTACAGTTGTTTCTCTTCATTTTGAGTTGCACCCCATCAGAAAGTGAAGGTCCCGAGGGCTTTACTCCCATGGGGTTTACTCCATTCTCATCATCACGGCCAAATCTACTTTGAGGAAACAGGTCTTCCCTAGTCATATTTTGAGTACCTTCCAACCTGAGGGGCTCATTTTCTGGCAGTATATCGGACAGTGTTTCTCTGCTATTCATAAGGTTTTCAGTGACTAACTGTTCAGAAATAGTTCATCTTTCCTTCTTTCTAGTCTGTCTTCATCTGGAAGCTCATCTGAAATCTGTCCACTGTGGGTGATCCTGTTGGTATTTAAAATACCTGTGGCATAGCTTCCAGAATCACAGCATGTCACAAGCCACCACAGTATGACAAACTGACAGACAAGTGGTGGCTCATAGCAACTATGTATAGGATTTGTCAGAAGCAACTAGTGGGTTTGAACTACAAACCTTGTGGTTTACAGTACAGTGATGATCCTACAGTGCCACACCATTAGTTCTTTATAATATTCTGCAATTATCCTTTTTATTTCAGTTGGTTCTGCTGTAATAATACCCATTTCATTTCTTACTGTTTCTTTGTTAGATTTGTGAGTGTTTTGCCAATTTTATTAATTCTTACAAAGAAGGAATTTCTAGTTTTGTTTATTCTTTCTATTATTTTTTTCTGCTTTTTTTCATTTCTTTTTGCTCTTATCTTTATTATTTTGTCTCATTTGATGACTTTAGGTTTTTTCTTCTTTTTTGACATTTATGTCTATTGTTATAAGTTGTCCTGTGAGCACTCATTTTGCTGTGTTTTTAAAGTTTTACTTTGTTTTTTGTTTTTAAAATTCTTGTTTGATTCAAGGAATTGATTTTATTTCATTTTGCTATTTATTCTACTACCCAGTAGATCTTATGCAGAGTGTTATTCAGTTTGCATGTATTTTATTTTCTTTCCTTGACCTTCCTATTGCAGATTTTTAATTTTATTGTGATATGATTTGAGAAGATGCTTTGCAGAATTTCAAGTTTTAAAATTCATCAAGGCCTCCTTTGTGGCTTAACATTTGGTTTATTTTAGAAAATCTTTGCCATGCACTGGAAAAGAAAGCATATTGTGCATTATTGGGTGGACAAGCTATGGACACCATTGTGGAGAATAAGTATTCTGGAACACTTAATTGTGCTCATTATGAACCTATACATAGACCAAGAAACAGTTGTTCTAACAGAACAAAGGAACACCAAATGTTATAAAATTAGGAAAGGAGTGCACCAAGGCTGTATTCTTTTACTACGATTATTCAATCTGTATGCTTAGCACATAGTCTGAGAAATGGGATTATATGAAGAAAAGCATGGCATCAGGATTGAAGGAAGACTCATTAACAACTTACCATAAGCAAAGACTACAACCTTGCTTGCTGAAAACAAAGAGGACTTAAAGTGTTTACTGATGAAGATCAAAGACCACAGTCTTTGGTATGGGTTGCATCTTAGTATAAAGAAAACAAAATGTCTTCACTACTGGACCAATAAACAACATTCATATAAATGGAGAAAAGATTGAAGTTGTCTAAGACTTCATTTTGCTTGGATCAAACAT
>NW_006408699.1:6456587-6458743 GCF_000296735.1 Chrysochloris asiatica
TGGCTTCCAATTTTAAGTCTTGTAGTGACACTTTGGGAGGATATATAATTCTTGATTGGCAAGTATTTCTTTAAAAATTTTATACATATCATTCCATTACTTTCATGTTTAATTCATTTTTCTGAGAAATAAGAGTTTAGTATTCTTTTTTTCTCCTTTGCAGGTAGTTTTTCACATTTTCCAAGCTGCTTTCAGGAGTTTTCTTAGTCCTCAGTTTTAGAAAGTTTAATTACGATGTATCTTGGTGGTTTTATTTTTGAGTTCTTTGTGTTTTTTGAAGGCATAGCTTCTCATTTTCTCATATTAATGAAATTTTCTTCCCACTGTTCTTCAAAAAATTTTCTCTGTGTTTTTTTTCTTCTTTATTTTCTTGTTCTGGAGTTCCAATTACATGTAAGTTAGTTCTCTTAATAATATCTCATATAATTCTTAGCTTTTTTGTGTATTTTTCATTAGTTTTTTGTTTGTTTGTTTTCTGATTATTCCCATAACAGATTAGTATTAAGAGTTTAGTCTTCAGTTTTACTAATTCTGTCTTCCAATGCTTCTGTTCTACTCCTTTGCTCTATTAAAATATTATCTACTTTAATTTTAATTTTAATATAAGTATCCTGGATTTCTATTTATTGTTTTTCATATGGTTTCTAATTTACTTATTTTGTCAGTTTGTGCTTGCATTATTTTCCTAAAAAATTCTAGAGTATTTCCTGTGCATCCTTTGATATTGTTGTATTTTCCTTGATCTTTCTCTCAATCTATTGAAGGTACTGAAATATTGTTCTTTCAAATTCCTTATCAGTTAGTTCCAATGCCTTTTGTTCCTCAGGAAGGTTTTCTGACTTTCCATTTTGTTCAGTTCTTTGAATCACCTTGTTGTGTTTCTTTTTGTGAACTGAGGTTATCTTTTGTGTCTGAGACATTGTGGAGTTGTTGGATTTGTATTTAACTGCTGCATATATGTTGGTGTGTTTTTTTCCAGGTTTTTGTTTTTGTTTTTTAACTTTAGTTTGTTTCAATACATCAAGTGGGGAGGAAGGATATGCTGCTCTGGTTGTTTCTTTGGGAGCACTTATGTGCTGACCTCTGTTTTCTGGTGGTTTCATAGAGAATGGGGGTCTTTGCACAGTTCTCTGTCCATGTAGACTAGGTGAGGATAGTTTAAGCTGGTGTTGGCTACTATCTACCATTAATTAGGCATAGGTGGTGGCTGTGCTCAATCTGGCTGCAGGAATTATAGTTGTTGCTAGGCAATGTGTACATGATTACTGGCTCTCATTGGATGAGGCAAAAAAGTTACAATAAAAACAAGAGATGAGAGGAAAGGAAGCAAAAGAAACTGAAACCTACTCTTGATTTCAGCTTCCATTCCTTCCACTGTACCCTTCAAACCAAAACTGGAGCCTGTCGCTCACAGATTTTCAGCTTTCGCCATGGCCCTCAACGATGCTTACGTGCAAAAGCAGATTAAGCACATGATGGCATTTATTGAACAATAAGCCAATGAGAAGGCAGAATAAATAGATGTAAAGGCAGAAGAAGAGTTCAACATTGAGAATGGTCATCTTGTGCAAACCCAAAGACTGAAGATTATGGAATATTATGAAAAGAAAGAAAAGCAGGCTGAGCAGCAGAAGAAAATTCAGATGTCCAATTTGATGAATCAAGCAAGACTGAAAGTCCTCAGAGCAAGAGATGACCTTATCTCAGACCTACTCAATGAAACAAAACAGAGACTCAGCAAGGTGGTGAAAGATACAACCAGGTACCAAGTGCTGCTGGATGGACTGGTCCTCCAGGGTTTATACCAGCTGCTGATGCCCCAAATAATTGTTCATTGCAGGAAACAGGATTTCCCTCTGGTAAAGGATGCATTGCAAAAAGCAATCCCTATGTACAAAATTGCCACCAAAAAAGATGTTGATGTTCAAATTGATCAGGAGGCCTACCTACCTGATGACATAGCTGGTGGTGTTGAAGTCTATAACAGGGATCATAAAATAAAGGTTTCCAATACCCTCGAAAGCCGCCTGGATCTCATAGCTCAGCAGATGATGAGCTAACGCCAACAGGAAGTTTTTGGACTAAGCATTTGGGAGATGGAGTCCATTCCACTTTACTGATAAGACATGGGAGATTCTGATATTGAAGAACCAAGA
>NW_006408699.1:6459163-6478610 GCF_000296735.1 Chrysochloris asiatica
TTTTCCTCATCTGTAAATGTAATTTAAAATCTAAACCATGAATATGCTTTATTTATTAAAAAAGAAAAGGTGTGTGTGTAAAATAACAAAACAAGAGATGATAGCAAACAAACAATAACTAAAGAGAAAATAAAAAGAAAAGGAACCAAACAAGGAAAGGAAAAAAAAAAGAAAATGAACAAATAAAAACAAAAGCTGAGGGGAAAAAGAAAAGAGGAAAAAGATAATAATAAGAAGAAAATAAGAAAAACAAGTAGAAAGAAAAAGAATATGAGCAAAAATTAAAAGAAATGGAAACAAACAATAAAATAAAACAAAACAAAACCCTAAAATAAACAAAGGAAGGGAAGAGAAAGGAAGACAACAAATAAAAGGACAAATCTAGGAGCAGGGCACCCAGGGAGAGCTCCTGCTAGCCTAGATGGTAGCTTCAGGCAGAATGCCTTTCTGTCACTGTGTTCTGCTTGTCTGAAGAGATGGAGGTCCAGTGCCTGTATCATGATGATTTACCTACTACTTAGATGGAGCAGGTGCTGATTAGTGGGGGATGGTGCCATGGGAGGCTGGGTTGGTAAGAGTCAGGTGTAGTCATTGTGAGGGTGTCTGGAATAAGGAGAAGATTACTTCTTCTTGGTTACCAGCAAATGGTGTGGGCAAGTAGAGCTGTTTTTCAGATTGATGCTATGATTTGAATGCTGATTTCAAAACATTAAAGTTTCAGCTCACCATTCTGCTTGTCTCCTTGCTTGCTGTTTTCACTCAGTTTCTTTTTTAGTCATTATTTGATTCACGTATTTATCTTTGTCTTGGAAGCTCAGGGATCTAGGATTATCACCCATATCTTATTTATTTAGTTTTAGTTGTAGAGGGTCTGTTTAGCTTGTCTGTGTAGCCCATCATCTTGCTGAAAGTCTGAGTAAACTTCTTAATGACAAAGCAGTCTCATCTAACAAGATGCTATAGGAAAATACATTGTGGGAGCAAGGTTTTTGCTTCTTGACATGGACAATTTTGAAAGAAGGAAAGTGCAAATTGAACATCTTTCTCTTCAAAAAGTTTTGTTATTAGTCCACTGGGTATATTGAAGACTGTTTCATTGTTTTTACAAAAAGAAGAAACCAATAGGGTAATCACAGAGATATGACAAGCGAAAAAGACATAATGGTCTCCTTTGATAGAACAGGTTAGTTAAAGTAAAATCAAATTATGCTATTGTAAGGAAGTACACACCCTCATCCATAATGAAGAGATTTATTGAAAAAATAATTGGGGAAATTCCCATGAAATAAGATAATAATAGAGCTCAAACTGTATAGAACATCTTGTCAACCTTCTTTAATTTGCATATTAAAAGAACAGAAAGGAGAACTGTAAATTGCATAATTAGTCAACAAACCAAAATCATTAAAAAATATGCTTCTCTCTGAGCAATAGTATAAGTAAAAATAATAATATGCAAAATAAAAGTAGTTGCTATCAAGTCGATTCTGACTCATGTCAGCCCTGCGTATGCAGAGAAAACTGCATTGCATTGGGTTTTGAATGACTTTGATCTTTTAGAAGTAAATCACAAGGCCTTTCTTCTGAGGTGATTGTCTTCCAATTTCTTGGAATAGATGAGTGAGTGCCTCCAGTGCTTCATTAGTATGTTGAAAGATTTCAATTGGATTTTGTCAATTCCTGGAGCCTTGTTTTTCACCAATGCCTTCAGTGCAGCGTGGACTTCTTCCTTCAGTATCATCAGTTGTTGATTTTACACTACCTTGACCACTGAACATAGATATCAAACATTGACCATTTCTTTTTGGTAGAGTGACTTTGTGTATTATTTCCATCTTTTTTGATGCTTTCTAAATTTTTCAATTGCCAGGAAATTTGGAAAACAACTGTCTGGCTGACTGATTGGAAGAGATCAATGTTTGTGCCCATTCCAAAGAGAGGTGACCCAACGGAATGCGGAAATCATCGGACAATCTCTTTGATATCTCAAGCGAGTAAAGTTTTGCTCAAGGTAATACAGAAACGGCTACAATCATACATTGACAGAGAACTTCCAGAGGTTCAAGCTGGATTCAGAAGAGGCCGTGGAACGAGAGATATCATTGCTGATGTCCGATGGATCTTGGCTGAAAGCAGAGAATATCAGAAGGATGTTTACCTGTGCTTTATTGACTATGCAAAGGCTTTCGATTGTGTGGATCATGACAAGCTATGGACAACATTGAGAAGTATGAGTATTCCAGAACACTTAATTGTACTTCTAAGAAATCTGTACCTGGACGAAGAAGCAATTGTTTGAACAGAACATGGGAACACTGAATGTTTTAAAATTGGGACAGGGTTGTATTCTTTCACCATACTTATTCAACCTGTATGCTGAGCAAATAATACGAGAAGCTGGGTTCTATGAAGAAAAACGTGGCATCAGGATTGGAGGAAGACTCATTAACAACCTGCGATATGCAGATGATACAACCTTGATCGCTGAAAGTGAAGAGGACTTGAAACATTTACTTATGAAGATTAAAGAGCACAGCCTTCGATATGGATTACATCTCAATGTCAAGAAAACAAAAATCCTCACCACTGGACCAATAAACAACATTCTGGAGAAAAGATTGAAGTTGTCAAGGACTTCATTCTTCTTGGATCAACTATCAACACTCGCGGAAGTAGCAGTCAAGAGATCAGACGACGTATTGCACTGGGCAAATCTGCTGCACAGGAACTTTTTAAAGTGTTGAAGAGCAGAGATGTCAGCTTGAGGACTAGGGTGCGCCTGACCCAGGCCATTGTGTTTTCAATAGCCTCATATGGATGCGAAAGCTGGACAGTGAATAAGGAGGATCGTAGAAGAATTGATGCCTTTGAGTTGTGGTGTTGGAGGAGAATACTGAAAGTGCCATGGACTGCCAAAAGAACCAATAGATCTGTTTTGGAAGAAGTGCAGCCAGAGTGCTCCTTGGAGGCCAGGATGGCTAACCTTCGTCTCTCCTACTTTGGACATATTGTCCGGAGAAAACAATCGCTGGAGAAGGATGTCATGCTGGGTAGGGTGGAGGGTCAGAGAAAAAGAGGAAGACCCCCAACGAGATGGATCGGCCAGGTGGCATCATTGATGGACTCGGGGGTGGCAGCGGTGGTGAGGTTGACCCAGGATCGAGCATTGTTTCGTTCTGCTGTGCATGGGGTCACTATGAGTAGGTTCCGACTCGATGGCACCTGACAACAACAACAACAACAACAAATTTTTCAATAGTTTGCCTGAATAAAACTTCAATATTTCAAGTTAAGGTTAGCATTTTTCTTCAATTCTTTTGTTAGGTTTAGATACCCAATATCTGTTTTACCCATTTGATAAGTAAAAGATGTTGTTGTTGTTGGTAAGTGCCATCGAGTTGGTTCAAACCCATAGCAACCCTGTATAGGGTTTCTGAGGAGCAGCTGGTTAGCTTGAACTATCAACATTGCACTTCAAATTGCTTTGCAGTCTGGCACATTAACCCATGGTGCAACACCAGGACTCCAGGTAAAAGACAGTATGTTATAAATATTCATTAAAAAAATCAAAATCTGGAAGGTAAGAAGATAAATGACAGCATACTGTCTTCTTATTGAAAGAATCATGTTAGGTCATAGTTCAGCTTTGGCCTACCTGTACATCTTAGATGGACATCCAAGTTAGATGCCAATTTCTCAGAGACATAATGCCTATTTTACACTGGCTACTAAAATGGTCAGAATGCAACCTTTCTTCTTACCATGACTATATACCAAAATCATCTGAAACTGTACAAATGTGGAGATCAAGTCTTGCAGATGTAACAATGAAAGACCAAATGATTCTTATGACTTTGACTTCTCCAAATAGCTACACCCTCTCATGGAGTGATGCAGATATGTTTTAAATAATTTGCTAATTCTGTACCCTGCAGCACTTTTGAGACTTTTGTTTTTTTTTTTTTTACTAAAATGTTTGTGTGATTATGTATGTACTTATAAAAATAAAAGAAAAAAATGTTTTAGAAAAACTCCACCTGATTACTTTTGAGCATCCAACTTGGAGAAGAGAAAATGTATGTTAGCAAGATGGAGTATTTTAATTTTAGTATGAAACATATATAAGATATTAACAAGCAGGAAATAGAACTTTTTCTAACTCCCAGACTATCTGTTTGCTTTGATAAGTACCAATATTCATTCTTTAAAATGAATTATATGAAAGCTTGTAAGTTTTGGTCAGTTCTGTTTCGGGACATGAAAGCTGTTGAAATGGTAAGGAGTTGTCTAAAGACTATTTATATCTTATCAATACT
This sequence comes from Chrysochloris asiatica, assembly GCF_000296735.1. Classification (NCBI taxonomy): domain Eukaryota; kingdom Metazoa; phylum Chordata; class Mammalia; order Afrosoricida; family Chrysochloridae; genus Chrysochloris; species Chrysochloris asiatica. The sequence goes on from NW_006408699.1 coordinate 6,463,480, forward strand.
ATACCATCAATAATAGAATAAGCTGACATTAAGTGACAAAATCAAACATACACATGCACTGTACATAGACTCTGATTCTATACACAGTGTTTCTGATCATACATAATTTATAACTTACCTATAAAATGCAGACACAATAAAAAAATTTTTTTTCAAAGACCATGATTGATAATATTTTATTAAGCATATGCATGAAATAATAAAAAAAATCATTTAATGAAGATTACTCTTAAGAGCTTACATAGAATTGTTGTCAGATATAGCTACAAAACTCTAAGTGTGTGGCCCCATATTGCATTGAGTTTTAGTATACAAAACTCCATTCTGTTTGTGGCCTGTTAGTGGGCAACCCCATTATGCAGACTGAAGACAAGAGGAGGGATATTGAGACAGCAATCTTTTAAATGAAGTCCTGGTGTGGTGCTGTAGGATAAGCACTGGACTACTAACTGCAAGTTGGCAGCTGAAACTCACCAGCCGCTCCTTGAAAGCCGTCTATAGGGTAGCTATGAATCAGAATGGACCCGAGGACACTTAACAACATCAAAAACAATTTTTCAAAAGCATTTTATTACAGATTGCTGTTGCTAAGTGTCATCAAGTATATTTTTAACTCAGAGCAACCTCATGGGACAGAATAGAAATGTCCCAAAGCATTTTTCTAGGTTGTAATTTTCCTGGTTAAGGAGATCAGAAGCATAGTGGTTACAAATCAGGATGCTAATCTGAAGATCAGCAGTTGGAAACGACCAGCGGTTCTGTGGGAGAAAGATGAGGCTTTCTGCTCCCGTAAAGATTTATAGTCTCGGAAATCCTATACAGGATCGCTATGAGTGGGAACCGACTCACACAACCACGCCACACAACCACCAATCTTTATGGTTATTGTTGCTAAGCACTGTTGAGTCAGTTCCGATTCATACCGACCCTGTCTAGGGTTTCTGAGGAGGCTGCTAAGTTTGAGCTGACCACATGTAGTTCAAATCTACCTTGTATTCCCATGATTATCCTATAGTACCACATCATGACTCCAATCTTTCTTTATGATAGCAGATTGCCTGGTCTGACATAACGGATTATCATTATGTCAACGAAGTATCAGGTTAACAATGGATAAACTATCTGGATTACATAGGGTATGGTTCATTTTAAATTTTACCTAGAAAACAGCTTCCTGGAGCAAGTCCTGAGCCCAGAAATTGTTCCTCTAGGCCAGAAACTAAGGAACACACTTTAAGAAGAAACTTATCTCGTGCTTCATGGGTCTTAGAAAGAGCAGTGATGTCAGTGTTTCACATTTTCCACGTGCTGAATCACTTTTAAAGGGCTTTAATAACACTTGACAAAGACAAACTCTTAACTGAGTCAACTGTGTGTGATTTGCTCTATTGAACAGTGGTTCATCTTGTTTGAGAAGTTGCTGAAAAATAAACGTATGAAAACGTGGAGCTGTCTTCATCAGACAGGTAAAGTCTTCACCAGGGATCCAGGTCTCTCTATTAAGACCTGGCATATGATTGTTGTTGAAGTTTCAAACCAGATAGCAAAGAACCAGAGACAGTATGTCAGCCTTTCCTCTGCCATCTATTTCTTGTATAGCAAAGTACTGTTAATAATAATTTAAATGCTTTAGTTGTCAGTCATTGCTCTTTCTTTGTAAATGTTACCCATTTCATAAATAAATCAAAACCTGCAGACCTTAGGTTTTCAGAAACTTGAATGCTTTTGTTAAAATTGTATGAAGCAAATTCACAAACACATGATTTATATTATCTCAGTGCAGCACTGGAGATGATAGAATATACTATTTAAATTAACTTCTCTCCCAACAAATGAAATCAATTCTCTTCTTAGGTTACTTTTCATCTGCCTTTTGTCTTGTTGCAGAATCTTTTCTATTTCTCTCACTCATTCATCTATTGTGCCCTTTCCTTGATCTGATAGCATTAAACATATAATTAAGTCATAAAGGAGGGAACTGATGAGTATAGCAGATGGTAATTGCTTCCTACATTTGAATGAAATGATATGCATTGCTACAATTTACAGCTCTCGCCTCATATTTTATTCAGGAACCTTTTATCTCTTTTCCTGCAGAATTATTCTGCAATAAATTTAGACATCTTATCAATAGCTTGGTGATAGTAGCAGAAACAGAGGAAAACTGAACTTTGTGCATCTTAGTGTTTAAAATAATTTTCTGCAATAATTGAATTATCTGACAGAGAACATTCACACAGAAAACCTGAATATTATCTTCCCTTTTTTGGTGGTGTTAAGCTTATGATTACACGAAAAGAGAAACCCTTTAGACTGACAAATAATTTACTGAACAAGTTTTAAACTAAACAAGAAGCTTTGGGTTTTACTTTCTTTTGGAAAGAGGAAGGGGTCTTGCCCCTATCCATGCCCTGCCAGTGAGAAGAGAACTAAGATGGAACTGTCTTAGCTATTACCTACAGACCAGGATTCTATCATCTGGTAATTTATACCTTACCTACCTTTTCAAAAATTATGGGGAAATTTTGGAAATTCAACTCTTGCTCCATTTCTTCCCTTGGAATTATGTCCCATGGAGTCAATATTATTTACTGAACGCTGAACATGTGGAAACTGCTCCTGAAAGTCATTGCATTCTATCCCAGCACCTAAGGCTACCTTGGAGGGTCAGTGCAGTAGAAATGATAAAAGTCCTCTTTGGTATGACTGCATTATTTGAGGCCATTGTTAAAAAAATATGATTTTGAATGACTTCAGGTTCTATAGGGGACAAACAGTTCCTACTAACAGTGCATGTAATGTTTTTCTCTTAGAACAGAACTATCTCTCTCCCAAGGGAGAATTGTTATAGGTTTTAGAGGTTTCAACACACAGAAACACAGGCATACGCATATACATATGTACATGCATCCTTACTCAAAGTACTTTTGATGTAAACTGTTGGCCTTAACATTTGATTTTTTTTTCTGCCCATGGAGCTATATAGGTAATGTGCCAATCCCTTTCTAAAGCATACTGTATGGACTTGATTGACTAAACTGGCAATGGAGCTTTCATGAGAAAAAATGAAGAGATTTGATAATAGATCTAATTATTTTGTTCTTGTTATTGTTAAGTGCCGTTGAGTCGGTTCTGATTCATAGGGACTCTGTATAGTGTTTCCAAGGAGCAGCTGGTGAGTTTGAACTGACAACTTAGTTACTGATAATATTGCAGGTCCCTGACAGAATTGTTTATGGCTTTTAGATCTTCCCCCTTCCTAGCCTAGAATTACCACTTTCACAGAGGAAAGCTATTTTTCACTCTACTAGTGATTTATGAATTCTGAGTAGTATGTTGAAAGATAGCTCTTTACTCCTCTCTGAGACATACATAAAAAGTAATACTTAGTTAATCTATTCTGAATTTTAGATACACTAATATTTTATGTATGTATTCATTTGTTTATTTAAGAAACATTTGCTGAGTTCTATGTGCTCAGTACTGAGCTGTGTTTTACAGCATCCGATAAAAATAAACGTATTATACCTACTTTCCAGACCATTCTAAGAATCAAACAAAACTATGAAAGAGGATGTGTGACATGATATGGAAGCTCAGACGTGAGGCATCTAAGTCATTCTATGTGGACATACAGAGTTAGTGACCTTCACCCAAATCTTGAAGGATAAATAGAATTAATTAAGCTAGACGGTTAGGTGAAAGTAATTGCAGGCAGGTGCTCCTTGTGTAGGGGCACACTTCCAGAAAAAAAGAGTGCTTTGGCATGGAGGCAACCAAGGATGAATGAATGAAAAAAGCAACAGCTGAAGCTGGAGACATACAGAGGCAGTGACTGTGGTGATTGGTATTTGCCTAATCGTCTCTAAATATTTTTTAGCACACTTGAAATTATTAAGTTTGAAACAATGTATCAGAAATGTTTTCTTTTACATACATAAACACTATTATTCATAAAGACATTGCAAAGTAGATATTTCAAAATTGAGAAGAATGGTAGTGGGAGAGGTCAAGTCCTCTATCCAAGTTCATGTGTCTACTAAAGTGGATTGTAAGATTCAAGCGTTGGTCTGATTTCAAAATCAAGTCTCTTCCGTCACTCTTTGCAGTATGTAGGCATCATCATCCTGTCCTTTGCCCAGCATTTGACTAGGGCTTGTATTAGATAAACCCAAGTCACAACCGATCCAATGAATATAATATAAAAGATTTTGTTTTGCATGTACGAAAGTAAGTCAAGAAGTACTGTTGCAAAATCATGGAAACCTTTCTTAAATAAAAAGTACCAAAATGTGTAGCTGTTGTTTCTCAACATAACTTTCACCTAACTCCACACACTTCTGAAGGTGCCATTCCCATTTCTCTAACCCTTTCCTGAATAATTCTGTACTCTTTGATTGACACCACATCAAAATGGTAGTTTTGACATCCTTGAGGGACTCAATTCATGTTCCTTTTAAATATTCTTTGAGCTTGGAGAACACAAAGAAGTCTGAAAAGACAAAATCAGGAAGGTGGGAGGGTAAATTGGGTAAGGTTTCCCAATGAAATTCTCATAGGACAGCCCTTGTAATCCTTAAAGAAGGAGCAGGCATATTGTCTGATGGGAAAAGATTCCTAAGCACAATTTACCTGGCCTTTTCCTCACCAAAGCATTTTTCAATTTTCCTAAAATTTCTTCCTAATACGTTGTTTGGTAGTCCTGTGTTCTTCAAGAGAATCTATTGAGATTATGCATTTGGAATCTCAGAAACAATCGCCATAACTTACGGAGCTAACCTTTCTATTGAAATGTAACTAACCTAGTTGTTGTTGTTGTTGTTGTTGTTAAGTGCTGTCAAGTCGATTCCGACCATAGCGACCCTGTATAGCCTGGTAGATCCTCTCAAAAGATTTTTTTTTAAAATCTGACCTTTTTTTTTTAGAAAACATCCTAACAAAACTACGACAAATGTATTACTGACAGAATGTATTTTAAGCCATCCACTGATTGGAAAGGCATGTTTAAACATATGTTGTTTGGTTAACCTGTGCAAGTATGAACTAGAACTATAGAAGCAATACATTTTGGCTAGTCCTTGTATTTTCTTATTTGAGCTATCTTGGAGCTTGGGTTACTAATTTAAAAGCCTACAAATTTCAAGAAAGCACAATCTGGCTTCTTCCTGTACTGTAGTGCTAGAATTCAGTAGATAATAGATGGAAGACATTCATACCACTACAGGAAATGAGCAAAGTTAGAGTGTGGCTCAACTGATAATTTCCCTTCTATTTGTTGCCCTAAAGAATATTACTAGTTTCATTTTGTATTTTTTGCCTTAAATTCTTTCAGTCTTGTATATAGCTTTGCATTTGCTGCGATGTACTGCCATCTCTCTCTGTTGGAGTTGTTAGGTGACTTCGAGTCAATTCGGACTCACAGAGACCCCATGTACAACAGAAGAAAACACTGCACCATCCTGACAGTTGCTACCTTTGAACCCATTGCCACTCCCCAGGGCTACAGATCAATCCATCTCCATGGAAGTCTTCCTCTTTTTTGCTTGCCTTCCACTTTAGTAAGCATGTTGTCCTTCTCCAAGGACTAGTCCCTTCTGATAACATGTCCAAACCATGAGAGACAAAGTCTCACCATGCTGGTTTCTAAGGAGCATGTTAGCTGTAGTTCTTCCAACATAGATTTGTTTGTTCTTCTGACAGTCCACGGTACTTTTAATATCCTTTTCCAACCTCATAATTCAATTCTTCTAAGGTGTCCCTAATTCATTGCCTAACTTTCACATGCATATGTGGTGATTGTAAACACTGTGGCTTGGGTCAGGCACATCTAAGTCCTCTAACTGATATTTTTGTTCTTGAACACTTGAAAGAGGTCTTGTGCAGCAGATTTGCCTAATGCAATAAGTCATTTGATTTCTTGACTGCTGCTTCCATAAGTGTTGATGTGGCTCCATGTAAAACGAAGTCTTTGACAACTTCAATCTTTTCTCCATTAATCATGTTGCTTATTGTTCCAGTGGTAAGGATTTTTGTTTTCTTACATTGAGGTGCAAATTAAACTGAAGGCTGTTTGATCATCATCAATAAATATATTAAATCCTCTTCACTTTTAGCAACCAAGGTTGTAGGATCTGCATCTCACAGGTTGTTAATGAGTTTTTCTCCAATCTTAATGCCACATTCTTCCTTATATTACCCAACTTCTCAGATCATTTGCTCAAATTCCAGATTAAATAAACATGGTGAAAGGATACAACCCTGGCAAACTCCTTTCCTGATTATTTTAAACTATTCAGTATCCCCTTGTTCTGTTCTAAAAACTGTCTCTTGTTGTATGCCAAGGTTTCTCATGAGCATAATTAAGTTTTCTGGAAAACTAATTTTTCTAATAATTATCCATAATTTTTCATGGTCCACATAGTCAAAAGCCTTTGCATAGTCAATAAAACACAAGTATCTCACTGACATGAAGCCTTTGCACAGTCAATAAAGCACAACTAAACATCTTTCTGATGATCTCTGTTTTCAGCTAAGATCCATGTAACATTAACAATGATATCCCTAGTTCCAGGTCCTCTTCTGAATCCAGCTTGAATTTCTGGCAGTTTGTTGTTAATGTAGTATTATAATCATTTTTAAATGATCTTCAACAAATTTTTCATTGCATGTGATATTAAATATATTGTTCATTCATGTTAATTTTCACATCCCTTAGGGTCACCTCTCTTCAGAATGGGAACAAATATGCATCTCTTCCAATCAGTTGCCTAGGTAGCTGTCTTTGAAATTTCTTGGCACAGATGAATTGAGCGCTTTCAATGCTTCATCACTTTATTGCCTTTAGTAGTTGTGTGTGAATTTGAATTATAGTGGTATTAACTGGTCTTTCTTGTGGGTTCATACATATTATCCTATCCCAGACAACATGGTGCTTCAAGATATAGATCTTGAAATACTCTTTTTGACAATGAATGCAGTGCTATTCCTCTTGAATCTGTTGGCGCCGATGTAGTAAACCATATGATTTCAGAATCAAAATGGCCCATATCAGTCCATTTCAGCTCACCAACGACTAGGATGTTAATCCTTATGTGTTCCATTTGATTTTTTACAACTTCCTGTTTTCTTAGATCTACATGTCATACATTCCATGTTTTGATTACTATGGAAATTTATAGCAGTTTACCCTCATTTTGAGTTGTGCTCCAGCAGCAAATGAAGGTCCTGAAAGCTTTATTCCATTCAAGTCATTATGGTGAATGCTACTTTGAGAAGGCAGCTTTTGCTCAGTCTTTTATGGAGTACCTTCCAACCAAAGACACTCATCTTCTGACATTATAGCTGACAATATTTTGATGCTATTTATGGCACTATGTCTGACAATGTTCCACTGCAAAATTCATAAAATTTCTCTAACTGAACATTCAGAATTTTCTGCTGTTCCTTCTTCCTAGTCTATCTTAGTCTTGAAGCTGCACTAAAACCTGTCCACCATGGGTGACCCCTCTGGTATTTAAAATATTAGTGTCATAGAATCCAGTATTACAGCAACATGCACTCCGCCACAGTACAACATAGTGACATACTATCTCTCCCGAGTAAATAGAAATGATTACTGTAAGGACATTATCTGTAAATATTTCAGTGTGTGAATTTATTTGTTCCAAATTCATCATTACCTGAAAGGGAGGAAAAATAAAGAAATAATGGCAGATCAGAATGGAAAAATTACTCTTATAGCATAGAAAACAGGAAAGTATAGAAGACCTCTCAATATGCATACTAAGCACATGTGGAGATTTGTGTTTGAAAAGAATATATTGGGAGGGGGTTATAATTAATACCCTCATTTAAAAAATTCCTGGTAAATTTCACAGAATAATTTACCATCAACACTTTTACTGGAACTTTGGAGATTTTTTTAACTTTCAAAATTCAACTAAAGGTGAACTTTACATTTTTAAATGTATTGTGGATTAATTTTTTAACATAATTTATATTACTAAGAATGAGGGAGTAAAGGATTAATTGTAAGATAAATTATTTCTTTTTAATTTCTGAGCTAAATATGCAAAAGATACAAAGAGAAAAAAATACCTCTTATTTCTTAATGCACTTAAACATTTTTTAATGTTCAAAACGATGGGATTGTAAGTGAAAAAAAAAATAATTATCAAACCGTATGGCTTACCTTCCACTTGAATGCAGGGGTCTTTCTGAATTTGTTTATTTTAGCTTTTGTTAGTGTGGGGGAGGAGAATGCTGTGTGGGGTAGAGATTTGGGTGCTTTTAGGGTATATATTAGTCTGTATATAGTAGTTAGAATTGTGAATATGGGTCACATTATTTATAAAACATTTGTGAAATGAGAATAAAACCAAATTCAGGACTCTGAGAAAAGTAACCTTTAAAGAAGAGGAGGGGCAAGTGGGATGTTTAAAAATTTGAAAGAGAGACATAGATGAAGACTCAGGAAGAGATCGTCATGAGAACCAAGAGATGGAGCTCATCGAGAAGGAATTATATCAAGAAACATTGCCATTGAGTAGTAGCTAACTGAATGTGACAAAGAGAAATTAATTGGTGACAATTATAAAGGAGGATAGTTTTGTTGAAGTCCAAGTTTGCCTTCACTTTAACAACCAGCTTTTCAGTAACTGCTCTAGAGGCTCAGGAGTCCTGGTGTGGCGCTGTGGGTTTATACGCCAGAATGCAAAGCCATTTGAACTGCAATGGTTGGCGGTTCAAGCTCATCAGCTGCTCATTGGAAACCCTATACAGGGTCGCTATGTGTCGGAACGGACTCGACGACACATCACAACAACAACTAGAGGTCTACACAAACATTAGTTATTATAAGAAATATTTAGTATTTTAGTGGAAAACAATTTCCTATTATACTATAAATCAAAGGTATCACTCAAGTGTTTGTATATAATCAACCATGTGTATTATTCAGTTAAATATTTTCATCGTTGGTTAATTTCTCGTAATTGTTTATCAGATGCTATCTCTCTACCTGAAAAATTTAATTTTAATTTAAAATATTATTTAAGTTGTTGACTTAGTAACAAATGTCTAATTTATACAAAGTCCAGCTGCATGTCTGTTCCTGCTTCCTTTCTTCATCTGTCCTATGGAGACTCTATGGACTCAAGTCTGCATAAAAGGATTGACTAACTCAATTATATTAACTCTCCAAATACTTATTTTTTAAAGATATTCTTATGTATATTCTTTAATTAGTACCCATTCTCTTTTTTTTCTTCCTTCTTTTTGTTCAGCTGAATTCACATCATTCTGCTTTCGTTTCTTTTTTAAGATATTTCTTAAACATCCTAAATTTCTGACTCTTCTTTCCTTCCCTATTTCTCTTTTCTTTCCATTCTACTTAATTTCTTCTCTTTTGTCCCTTTATGATCCCCCTGAGCCCTACTTATTTACCCCCATAACAATTGCATAGCGTGAAAGTTCACAAAAAAGTGAAAAGATATGGGTTTTTCCATTTGTCATCATAATGACAAGCATGTCATATCAGCTTCTAAAATCCTATGGGACTCAGAAATTCTCTTTAGGATCTCCACTATCATTAATGTTTATTCTTTTCTAAGTAGACTTCCTAGTCATTAAATGCCAGCATCAAAAATAAATTAAATTCATTTATTTTATTAGCATTTGAATTACTTATAATACAATAATATTTCAAACTGTTTTTTTTTCAGCTAATATATAGTATTTCAACTATATTTTGTGCTAAGTAGTCATTCAAAAATGAGCTATTCCATTTATAACATCATTTCTAAGGGAGAATGTGTGCTGAGTTTGTAACAACTAATTAGCAAATTAAATTTTGGAATACAACCTGTTTGTTAGTAAGGAACTGCCTGTAATTAAGCAGGTAAATCTGTTTGGAAAAAATCAAATAGGTGAGCCAAACTGCATGAGTTTGTACTATGATAAGAAAGTTAGTATGTATTTATGTATCGCTTTATTATTTCAAAGTAAGTTCACACACATGAACTCATCTGAGTGTGATAACAACCTTGAAAACTAAGCAGGACACTGAGTGAAATAAAGTCAGTCACAAAAGGATAAGTATTATATGATCTCACTTACAAGGGTCTCAAAATTTCATGGAAAATGAAATGAAAAGATAATGAAATATTTTCATGAACATTTTAAAACGATGTCATATATGAAATAAGCAAATATACAAAGACCAAAGATTAGTTGTGGTTACCAGGTGTATGGTAGCATTAGTTACGAATCAGGCTGCAAACCACAAGGTCACCGGTTCGAAATTACCAGATGTTCCGCGGGAGAAAGATGAGGCTTTCTGCTCCGGTCAAGATTTACAGCCTTGGAAACCCTGTACAAGGTCGCTATGGGTTGGAACCGACTCGACGGTACTTAACAACAACAACAACCAGGTATATGTCCTGGTGTGGTGCTGTGGGACAAGCACTGGACTACAAGGTTGGTTGAACCATAAGTTCAGCATATCAAACTCACCAGCCGCCCCTTGGAAACCCTATACAAGAACTGACTCAACAGTGCTTAACAATAACAATAACCAGGAGTGTGTGTATAGGGGGGGTGTTGGGGTTTGCTTATGGGGATACTGTTTGTCAATATTGTGGAATGATTTTGAAAAAAGTAAGAAATAGTACACAGTTTCTAAATGTCACTGAATTGCATAAGTAGAAATTCTTGAAATGATGTATGTTCTCTCATGGATATTTTTACTACAATAAAATAAATTAAAACAATAACAACAACAATAACAAATCCTGGCCAGCTTTTTTTTTTAATTGCCTAAAATTTGTAGATGAAGAAAATGGTTTTTTGTTTTTTTGTTTTTTTTTTAAAAAAAAGCTAGGTAACTTTCTGAAATTTTGACAATAAAAGGTCAGACAGGACCAGTCTTCTAATTCAGCTTTTCTCCAGATCGTTACCTTTTATATCCAGGTCTGTTTAAGATTTTAACTGAAACACAAAAGGTTCTGCTGCTGCTAAAGAAACTGTTTGAAAAGCACTGCCCTAAATGAATAGGACCAGCAGGATTTTCCCAGGTTGGGAATAGTTCAGTCTGAGGTATGATCCCATAACCTTCATTATGTAGCAAAATAATCTTTTCCCTTATACAATCATAAATTTGAAATAGAGATATGAAAGCAAGTAAACATTGAAATCCTACTACGAGTTGAGCACTTTCCTAGATAATATACATACATTAATTCTTCTGAAAACTTTAGGTATTATGAATATTATCCCCTTTTTACTAATGAAGAAACAAGACTCAAAAAGACTTAATCAAATCCAGAATGTAAGCAATACTTGGCCATGGAAAGATGGGAAAGAAAAAGATATGTTTAAAATAGGACTGTTGAAATACGTGGCACTGTGCGATGAAGCACTGGTCAGTTTGAACCACCAGTTGCTCCTTGGAAACTCTATGCAGAGTCACTATGAGTCAGAAGCATTTAACAAGAAAACAACAACAGACATTATCAGAATGTATTTGATGAAAAAACAAAAGGAAGCTCCCTGGGAGGCCATATCAGGAGATTGAATATAAAATAAGAAGATTCTAAAGGAGGGATATGTTTGAATGTGGAGGTGATAAAGAAGGAGAAATCAACCAACTTCAAGCAGTCAACTAAGGGAATTTGGGGAGAAGTAACAAAACAAAAGGGGAAGCACAGAAACTTTGTGACACAATCCTTAGGTACCACTGAGTTGTTTTTTACTCACAGCAACCCCATGGGACATAGTAGAGGTTCAAACCATCAACCTTTCTGTTAACAGCTAAGAAATTAGGATACACTTAACAATTGCACCATCAGGGCTCCTTAGGAGTGCGAGTAATGGTTGTAATGAATTTAGCATTCAATCCAAAGATACTAGTTTTTATTGTTGTTAGGTGCCATTGAGTCAGTTCTCAGTTGAGTCACATTCATAGCAATCCTATGCATAACAGAACAAAACACTGCCCAGTCCTGTGTTATTCTCACAATTTTTGCTGCATTGAGGGCTCAATTTTTGCTGCTGCCACTGTGCCAAGCCATCTCATTAGGGGCCTTCTTCCTTTTCATTGACCCTCCAATCTGCCAAACATGATGTCCTTCTCCAGGGACTGATAATATGTCCTGATAATATGCCCCAGGTGTGAAAGACGAAGTCTCACCATCCTGACTTATGTAAGGAGCATACACCATTCTGGCTGTACTTCCTTTTTGTCTCTTTCATCATGTAGTTTTTATTGTGAATTATGTCATAGTTTACATGGGAGACCACCAGCTTTTCATTCATCCTATCATATTTTGTTTCATTGCAATGATTACAATCCCCTTCCTTGCATCATTAAACAACCAAAGGGTACACCCCACAAGCCTTCCCCCTGGCCATCAGCACACAGCCCCTCTCCCTCCCTGAGTCCAGAGTCCCCCACTGCTCCATTTCTCCACGTCACCATCTCTGCCTCCATCTCTGGTGTCACTGCTTCGCTGGGTAGGGCCCTGCACTACACTGCTCTCCCTTGATGGTCCCACTCCTGGGACTTCCACTCCTGGACTGCAAAATCAACCACTCCCCTTCTTTTGTTACAAAACATCTACCTTTACATTTCTGACCCTCACAGTCAGTCCTGACAGCCATCATTCACTATTGTACCACGAGATTCTTATCCCCATCTTTCATTCTGGCTGTACTTTCATGAAACAGATTTGTTTGTTCTTCTGGCAGTCCATGATATTATTAATATTCTGACCCAAGCCATGATATTTTTAATAGCCTCATAGGCATGTGAAAGTTGGACAATAAATAAGGAAGACCATATAAGCATTGATGTATTTGAGTTATAGCATTGCAGAAGAATATTAAAGGTACGATAGACTGCCAGAAGAACAAACAAATCTGAATTACAAGAATGCTCCTTAGAAGCCAAGATAACTAGATTTCATCTCTCATAATTCAGACATATTATCAGGAGAGGCTAATCCCTTGAGAAGAACATCATATTTGGTAAAGTCGAGGTACAGTGACAAAAAAAAGGGAGATTCCCCAATGAGATGCATTGGCATAGTGGCAGCAGCAGCAATTGTGAGAGGGGTGAAACACTCAGCAGTGTTTCCTTCTGTTATACATAGGTTCACTGTGCGTCTGAACTGACTCAAAGGTAATTTACAACTAAAAACGAACATAACTCAAATGCACCGATTTTTCTTTGGTCTTTCTTATTCATTGTCCAACTTTCACATGCATATCAAGCTGTTGAAAGCACCATGACTTGCGTTAGGTGTACCTTAGTCATTAAGTTGGCATCTTCACTCTTGAACACTTTAAAGAGTTCTTGTGCAGCAGATTTGCCTTGATGTATCAAATAAGTAATATGTTATTTGATTTCTTGACTGATGCTTTCATGAGTGTTGGTAGTGGATCCAAGCCAAATGAAGTCTTTGACAACTTCAATCTTTTCTTTATTTTTCATGATGTTATTTATTAGTTCAGTTGTAAGAATTTTAATTTTCTTTATATTGAGATGGACTTCATACTGAAGGCTGTGATTTTTGATGATCATCAGTAAAAAAAAATAAGTCCTGTTCACTTTCAGCAAGCAAAGTTGTATCATCTGCATATCACAAGTTGTTAATAAATCTACCTCCAGTCCTGGTAAATTATTCTCCTTCATATAATCCAGTTTCTCTGATTATTTGTTCAGCATACAGACTGATTAAGTAGAGTGAACTGATATAAGCTAAACACATACCTTTCCTGATTTTAAACCATTCAGTATTACCTTGTTCTGTTTGTATGATTGCCTCTTGGTCTATGTAAATGTGGTTCCTCATAAGCACAATTAAGTGTTCTGAAATACCCATTCTTCACAGTTTTATCCATAGTTTGTCATGGTGCACAGTTGAAAGTCTTTGTACAGTCAATAAGACACAATTAAACATCTTTCTGGTATTTTCTGCTTTCAGCCAAGATCCATCTGATGCCAGCAATGATATCTCTTATTCCATGTCCTCGTCTGAATCCAGTTTGGACATATAGCAGTTTTCCAGTGATGTACTGTTGTAGTTGTTTTAAAAGTATCTTTAGCAAAATTTTACTTGCATGTGATATTAATGATATTTTATTGGTGATTTCCACATTCCTTTGAGTTGCATCCAATTAGTTGACCAGGTAGCTGTCTTCCAAATTTCTTGGCATACATGAGTGAGAGTACTTTCAGTGCTGTATCAATTTGTTTAAAGATTTCAGTTAGTATTGAATCAGTTCCCAGAACCCTGTGCTTTGCCAGTGCCTTCAGTGATACGTAGATTTCTTCACTCAGTACTATTGGTTCTTGATCATATGCTACCTTTCAAAATAGTTGAACATCAACCATTTTTTTTCTTGTGCGGTATGTTTCCTTTTGATGATTTCTACATCACACAATATTTTGGCAATAGAATCCTTCAGTACTGCAAGTTGAGGCGTGAATTTTTGCCTGCTATTTGAGCTTGAGAAATGCTGAAACTATTCTTCCCTTTTGTTTTCCTAACTCCAGATCCTTGCAAATTTCATTTTAATATTTGACTTTTTCTCTTCAACCTAACCTTTGAAATTTTCTGTTCAGCTCTTTTATCTCCTCATTTCTTTCATTTGTTTGTCATCTCTATGCTGGAGATCAAGTTTTAACACCTCTTTTGACATTCATTTTGGCATTTTCTTTATTTTTTGTCTCCATAATGACCTTTTTCTGTCTGTCTTTAGGATATTCTTGATGTCATTCCGTAACTCTTTCGGTCTTCAATCATTAGTATCTAATACATCAAATCTGTTCTTGAGATGATCTCTAAATTCAGGTGAGATATACTCAAGGTCATATTTTGGCTCTCATGGACTACTTTTCATTTTCTTGAGCTTCAGCCTGAACTTGCACATGAGCAATTGATTGTGGAACTATCTATTCCACAGTCTATCTCTGGCCTTGATTTGGCTTATGATATTGAGCTTTTCCATCATCTCTTCATAAAGATGTAGTTAGTTTGATTTCTGTTTATTACATCTGGTGAGGTTCATGTGTATAATTGTCTCTTATGCTGACCAAAGAAGGTATTTGAAATGAACAAATCATTGATTTT
>NW_006408699.1:6479095-6486266 GCF_000296735.1 Chrysochloris asiatica
CTTCCAGAATCACAGCAACTCATAAGCCACCACAGTACAACAAACTGACAGACAAGTGGTTATGAAGATTAAAGACCACAGCCTTTGGTATGGATTGCATCTCAATGTAAACAAACAAAAATCCTCACCTCTGGACCAATAAACAACATTCTTATCAATAGAGAAAAGATTGCAGTTGTCAAGGACTCATTACTCTTGGATCAACTATCAATACTCATGGAAGCAGCAGTCTGTGTTCGAAGAAGTGTAGCCAGAGCGATCCTTGGAGGCCAGGATGACCCAACTTTGTCTCTCATACTTCAGACATATTGTCAGGAGACCAGTTGCTAGAGAAAGATATGTTTGGTAAGGTGGAGGATCAGAGAAAAAGAAGAATTTCCCCAGCGAGATGGATTGGCAGAGTGGCAGCATCAATGGGCTCAAGCATGGCAACAATTGTGAGATTGGCCCAGGACCGGGCAGTGTTTCATTCTGTTGTGCATAGGGTTGCTATGAGTCGGCACCGACTCAATGGCACCTAACAACAATAACTGAAAGAAATGTACAGGGTAAAACCCTTCAGCAGAGGGGAAAGTGGCAACTTCTGGAGTTACCTAATGCAGATATCATGCTGGTTGAATTAGATGCTTAATAGGGGGCAAGGGCCTACTGGAACCCAAGCTGTGCCAGTAGTTGGAACCCAAATAGTTCCAAGACCAGATGCATATGAATGGATTAGTTAAAGGGAGAAGAAAATTGAACTGGAATTGTTGTTTTCTTTTTTAAGTTTATGTGTTTGACTGCCTTTTGGACATTGATTTATCCTGCCTATTATTATAAGATTGTCATACAAGTGAGATAGAAATGAATATTGGAAATTATGATTTAATTTGTAAACCCATCTTCATCCTAAACTTGTTGAGTTTGCTAAAAGGGAAGATAGAATTTTTCCATAAAAATTAGGCATTTTGGTTTAAGTTTTTATAGAGTATGGGACCTTAGAATCCTGAATCCCACCCAGAACCTTCAGAATTCGGGCATTTGCACTTGAAAAAAACATAGGGACTAACCCAGAACTGCTGGGAGAATATGCAGGAGATTCATGTAGAAATAAACCAACATTTTGGTGTTTTGAGTTTCAGAGCCATGAATGCAAGGAAAGCTGGCCCACCAGAGAAAACTCCTTTCTATACTTAAAGGTAAAGGGAACTGGTAAGCTGTATGCTTGCTAGTGACTCCATAGGTCTATTTGTGAGTGGAATTGGGAGAAATGAAGCAAAGAAGACCTAGTTGAGTTTGGACATGTTCCATGAGCACCCATTGACCTTAAGATGAGAGCTAGAAGAGGAAGGGCTAGCTTGTCTGAGGTTTAGGAAGTTGCATGAACTTTTGGGCCTATGGAACTGACCTAGCCTTTGAGGTATGGCTGAGACTAAAGGGGCCAGCTGGTTTGAAGTTTGAAGTGTGTGTGTTAAATCCCAAACTTGCAGCTGGTTCCCTTTTGTCCTAGCTTAGATGGCTAGCTCTGAGTTGACCATAACCTGAACAGTTGAAGATAAAGATATCTGATATTGTGAACAAGTGTAGTTGCTACAGTTTTATGAACTACACTTTGGCTTATGGATGCAGTTGCTCAAAATTCCAACCAAATGGAAAATTCTCCAGATCAAGGAATATACTTATCTCCTCAGTGTACTTGGCTGATAGGGACAGGCAATTTAGAAATTGGCTATAAAAAATGGGGGCTATAAAGGTATGAAGTGGATAGCTTACAAGCTTTCATGGGTGTGAATAGTTTTAGAATGAGAGGGAAAGGGAAAATCCCACTGAATAGCTTTCCACTTTTCCATATGGGTCTGGTGAAAGGGGGCTGGAGATGATGCTGATAGAGTTTAATTATTTTAGTTGTGAGCAATTGTTAGTAGGATTAATTAATTAAAAGTGATTGTCAAAACTGTAATTGTAAAGTATGTGTAACTAAAAGTGGGGAGTAGTTAATTTTTTTTCTCAGGAACAGACAATTCAAGCACCATCAAGAAGGAAGATCATGAGTCAAGCATGGGATCCCTGCCTACAAAGGTGGTGACAGCAGAGATGACAGCAGAGTTAGTGACATGGAGAGCCAGCAGCTGTGGACTCAAGGCCCATGGACTGAGCAAAGCAGTGTGCCTATGGACTGGAGGGTGGCTTGCACAATGTGCTCTTTGGACATTTGAATAAATATATATATTTTGTTTTGTTTTGTATGTGTGTATCAAATGTTTTGCTTACTCATTAGTGACATACAAGATGTAAATGGGGCCAGTGAATTTTTGGTTGTACATGTTTTAGTTCTATTGTATTAGGTTCAAACATGACTGCACAATTTTCTTTGGAGATTATATATATATATAGTTTATAGGTGTCAAGTTGACAAGGGTGATGATTTGTAATAGTTAGGGTTCTGTGTCAACTTGAGTAGGCCAAGATTTCCAGTGGTTTAGCAGTTGAGACATGCTTATTCCCATGGTGATGAAACCTAATACAGGCAAAGTTAACTGTATGATGATTGGCTATGAGCACCCAATCAATTGAAAGGGTGTTTCCTTGGGGGTGTGTCCTGCTCTCAATGAAGTGAACATACTAGAAAGGCTCTCTGTCTCTTCTGTTGGAGACTTGGGATGCCACAATTGTAATTTGTGTCCTTGATAGTAAACTTCTCTCTCTACATATGTATACAAAGAGCTCTGGTAGCATGGTGGTTACAAGTCAGCCTGCTAACCTCAAGGTCAGTAGTTTGAAACTACCAGTCATTCCATGGGAGAAAGATGAGGCTTTCTGCTCCCATAAAGATTTACTGCCTCAGACACCCTATGCAGGGTTGCTGTAATTGGAAATCAACTCCATGACACACCACCATCACACACAAATATATCTATATCTATATCTATACACATACATATTTCACTGGTTTTGCTTCTCTAGAAACCCCAGCCTAAGACATGTGGTACTAAGGATAGGGTTTGAACCCATATAAACAATAGCTATAGGGTGAATGGAGTAAGGTTTCCGAACAAAATTTTTGTAAGACAATCCTTGCTACCCTTGAAGAATGAGCAAGTACACTGTTGTGATGACAAAAAAATTATTTAGCACAATTTTCCTGCCCTTTTCTCATCAAGCAGTTTACAATTTTCTTAAAAATTCCTCATAATAATTCGATATGATCATCTTGTGTCCTTTAAGAAAATATATCAAAATCACTGACAGAAATCCCAATAAACTGTCATCAAAACCTTCTGAGTTAACCTCTCTGCCTTGCTCATATTTGAGATCTTTCAGACTGTCCTTAAAATACTTGATCCATCTAAAAAACTGTTGTTTTATGGAAAGTAGTATTCCCATAAACTTGTTGCAAAACTTTAATGATTTGGGAAGATGTCAACTTGAATTTTGTTAAGAATTTGAAATTAATCTTCATGTCAAAATCATTTTTTTCCCATTGCATAAAAAGTATCCCTTTTATTAAGGCTCCCTTATAAGAGTAAGGCATGTATATTACTGAAAGAACTTGTATGCAGCCATCCACTGATTTCAGAGACATATTTAAACAAGTATTGTTTAGAATTAACCTGTGCATATATGAATTGGAACATTTGTAAGATTTTTTTTTTACTTATCCCCATACTTCCTTGATTCCCACTAACTGACTTCTAAGTTAATGCCACACTTCTTTAAATCTTGGTTATAGCAGAACCTAATGCCGAGAAAGGGGAACATACTAGTTCCATAAGCTAAACACTGGATTGCAAATCACAAGGTCAGCAATTAGAGTCCCTCAGCTTCTTCACAGGAAAAAGATGAAGCATTCTGCTCCCACTAAAGAATTAAAGCCTCAGAAACCCTATACAGCATTGCTATGAGTTGAAATTGACTCCAGAGCACTTAACAATAACAACATACCTAGTAAGAACTTTTGTTTTAATTGGTGTAATGTTAGTTGTTATAATAAACATCTCAAAAATTTCAATTACTTAAAGGTTTATTATTTGCTAATCTGCAATCCTGCTGAACAGATGTTTCACTATTTCTTGTAGGAATAATCCACTTTAGGAGAACTGATCTATTTACTGTCCATGCATATTTGGATTTCATATATAATATTCCCCCTGGCTTGAGATAGCTTGCATCTGTCTTCCAGATAACTTGTATCCTATATGCTAGATCTGGTGTGGGCTTCAGGATAAGCAGTGGACTGCTAACTGCAACATCAGCAGTTCAAATCATCAATCACTCCTCAGAAACCTTATACAGTGTCACTATGAGTCAGAACTTACTGGATGACACTTAACAACAACAACACAATGCTAAGTCCTATATAGCCAATAAGGTAACATGATGGTGTGGTGGTTCACAGCTTGACCACTCACTAAAGAGTTGGTGATTCAAATCCACCTACTGATCCAGGGGAGAAAGTTGTGGCATTCAGCTTCCATAAAGACTACAACCTTGGAAACCTTAGAAACCCTATGGGTCAATTCTACAGAGTTATGTAGGGTTTTTGTAAATTTAAATTAACCCTACACCAGAGGGATCAGGCCTCAGATGTAGTCAGCCTGACTTATTTAATGTGTTAATAGTTGTTTAGTAAGATAAGTGCTAAAGGTCAGCAGTTCAAATCCACAAGCACTTCTGGAAGAGAAACATTATACAATCTGCTACCACAAAGATTTAAAATCAGAAAAGGTGTGAGTCAGGGTTGTATCCTTTCAGCATACTTATTCAAGCTATATAATGAACAAATAATCTGAGGAGCTGAACTGTATGAAGAACACATCGTCAGAATTGAATGAAACCTTATTAGCAACCAACCATATGCATTTGGCACAACCTTATCAAAGAATGTCCTTCAAAGAATATAGCCTTTAGTATGGACTAAAATTCAATGTAAAGAAAAATGGACCAATAAATGACATCAAGATAAATGAAGAAAAGATTTAAGTTCTGAAAGATTTAATTTTATTTGGATCTACAATCAAAGTACATGGAAGCAACAGTCAGGAAATCTTGTATTGTATTGGGTGAATCTGCTGCAAAAGACCGTTTTAAAATGCTGAAGAGCAAATCTGTCTCTTTGAGGCCTAAGATCCCCTAGCTAAAGTCCTGGTCTTTTTTTTATATGCATGTGAAAGCTTGATAATGAATAAGGAATACTAGAGAAGAATTGATGCATTTGAGTTATGTTGTTGGGGAAGAATATTGAAAATACCATGGAGAGCCAGAAAAATAACAAATGTATCTCGAAAGGAATACAGTCAGACATTCTTTAGAACTGTGAATGGCGAGACTTTGTCTCATGTACTATGTCCATGCTATTAAGAGGGACCAGTCCCTGGAAAAGTACATCATACTTGGTGAAGTAGAGGGTCAGCAAAAAAGAAGACCTCTAATGAGATGGATTGCCACAGTGGCTAAAACAATGGGTTCAAACATAGCAATTGTGAGGATGATGCAGGGCCAGGCAGTGACTCCTTCTGTTGCACAAGGGGTCACTATGAGTCAGAGCTGATTCAATGGTACCTAAAAACAAAGACAACAACTAAAACAGTGATAACAATAATTTACAATTGGGTACATAAACAGATATAAAAGCTGAGGTGTGAGAAGGAGTATGGGAGTATGTGTATATATTTACATATAGTTTTTACAAAATATATTTATGCATATGTATTTATATATGTTACAAAGATATCCATTAATATAGCAAAGTATATGGGAATTCTGCTGTGGCACTGTGGGTTAATGTGCCAGACTAAAATGCCATTTGAACTACAAGGTTGGCAGTTCAAGCTTACCAGCTGCTCCTTGAAAATCCTGAACAGGGTCACTATAGGTTGTAACTGACTTGCTGGCATTTAACAACAACAACAACAACTACATTGGGCAACATCATGAACATTTTGTAGTGATAACTAAATACCTTGAGGAAATAAGTCACTGGCTCATGGAATTTAGGATTATTTTCTTGGGGCACATCAAGACCAGTCGACATAATATAGTCCACAAAGATAATACCCTACATTCTACTTTGGTGAGTAGAAACTGAGGTCTTAAAAGCTTGTGAGCAGCCTTCTAAGGTGCAACTATTTGTCTCTCCTCATCTGGAGCAAAGAAGAGTAAAGAAAATCAAAGACACATGGAAAAAATTAGTCCAACAGATTTATGGACCATGAAAGTCTCAGCTTCCACTACACTGGGACCCAAAGAACCAGATGACGCCCAGCTACCACTACTAACCACTCTGAAAAAGGATCACATTAGAAGACTCTATAGAATGGGATAAAATGTAGTATAAAATCGTAAGAGAATATCATAAAAGGAAAGGACTTGTTTTTTAGTAGATATAGATGAATGCAACCCCTGAGATACAGCCTTTTGTCACCTTTTGGGCCAGGAATTGAACTCATCCACATGGCTCAGTTTTCAGCCAAATAATATCCACTACCATCCATTTGATTTGGACTCATATTGACCCTGTTGGACAAAGTAGAAGTACGTCTTAGGGTTTCCAATACTGTAAATCTTTATAGAAGCAGACAGCTTCATCTTTCTCCCTTGGATAAATGTTTGTTGAGTGTTTGCCAGGTAACAATTGGGACAACAAAATTAAGGTAACTGTGGTACCATGACTTTACTTGATATGGCTTTTGTATCCAATGTCTTCTTCATTCTCACTAAATGATTGGGTTGTCGTTGTTGTTGTTAGGTGCCATTGAGTTGGTACCAACTCATAGCGACCATATGCATAGCAGAACGAAACACTGCCCGATCCTGGGCCAACCTCACTGCAGTTGCCACGCTTGAGGTGCTGCCACTTGGCCAATCGATGCTGCCACTTGGCCAATCCATCTCATTGGGGGTCTTCTATTTTTCTCTGAGCCTCCACCTTACCAAACATGATATCCTTCTCTAGCAACTGGTCCCTTCTGACAATATGTCTGAAGTATGAGAGATGAAGTTTGGCCATCTTGGCCTCCAAGGAGCACTCTGTCTGTACTTCTTCCAAAACAGATCTATTGGTTCTTTTGGCAGCCCGTGGCACTTTCAATGTTCTCCTCTAACACCTTAACTCAAAAACATCAATTCTTCTATGGTCTTCCTTATTTACGGTCCAGCTTTCATATGCATATGAGGTTATTGAAAAACCATGGCT
>NW_006408699.1:6487651-6497886 GCF_000296735.1 Chrysochloris asiatica
ATCTTTCTCCCGCGGAGCGGCTGGTAGTTTCGAACCGCTGACCTTAAGGTTCGCAGCCCGATTCGTAACCACTACGCTACCAGAGCTCCTTGTGGCTACTGCATAGTGGTTACAAATCAGTTGTAGTTCAAAACTCAAGGGTGGAAGTTCAAAACTACCAGCTGTTCTGTGGTAGAAAGATGAGGCTTTCTGTGCCCGTAAAGATTACAGCCTCAGAAACCTTGTGCAGGGCCGCTATGAGTCAGAACCAACTCCACGGCACATAATAACAACAACAATTGCAATGGATTATTGAACCCAGATGCCAAGCACAGAGTGCTCTGGGAGGATTGGCTGGTGTCAGAACTGGGCAAAGATGGTTATAAGGTGGAAGCATGTTTGACTTCTAACTCAAAATAATCATCCTTGAGCTGGTTTTGAGTTTGCTTCTTCTTCCCTTTTGTGAATCCAGAGGAAGTCAGATATGCCCTGGCATGGTTTATTCAAAGACCTTGGAAAATTAGTAAAGATTAGTAGCATGGCGTCATCATTCTTTCAATTGCCATGCTATGAAATGTCTCAAAAATTTGACTAACATTTATCGAAAGCTAACTGTGGTTCTTGACATTAGTCTAAGCTCTTTTAATATATTATCTCAGTTAATCCTTACAACAGCCTTGAAATTTTCAAATGATGAAACTGAGACATAGAAACAATAAATTGTCCAAATTTGGTAGCAAATGACTGATCAGTAATTCAAACAATAACAGTTTGACATGAGAGTCTGAACTGTTAATCATTATAGAAATAAAAATATATTAAGTAAATACTCTGGGTAAAACCCATGTTGTTTCATAGAATAAGCCTGTAGCTTTATTCTTCTTGGATCAACTATCAACACTCATGGAAGCAGCACTCAATAAATCAAAGGATGTATTGCATTAGGCAAATCTGCTCAAGACCTTTTCAAAGTGTTAAAGAACAAAGAGGTCAGCTTGAAGATTAAGGTGTGCCTGACCCAAGCCATTGTATTTTCAGTAATCTCATATTCATGTGAAAGCTCGACAGTGAATAAGGAAGACTGTAAAAGAATTGATGCTTTTGAGATATGGTGTTACAGGAGAATATTGAAAGTGCCATGAGCTGCCAAAAGAACCAATAGATCTGTGTTGGAAGAAGTGCAGCCAGAGTGCTTCTTGGAGGTCAGGATGGCCAAACTTTGTCTCTCATACTTTGGACATATTGTCAGGAAGTACCAGTCGCTGGAGAAAGATGTCATGTTTGGTAAGTTGGAGGGTTAGAGATAAAGAGCAGGACCCCAATTGAGATGGACTGGCAAAATGGCAGCATCAATGGACTCAAGCGTGGTAATAATTGTAAGGTTGGCCCAAGACCGGGCAGTGTTTCGTTCTGTTGTACATAGGGTCGCTATGAGTCAGTACCGACTCAATGACACCTAACAACAACACCAAGCCAGTTTAGAATCAGGCTAAGGAGTTAGGCCAACAAAAGTCAGGGAAGTATACTGTGCATATGAGGGGACTTCAAAAGGTTCATGAAAAAATTCCATTTTCTTTTCATTTCAATTTTCCACAAACTTTTTGAAGATAACTTGTATATCTTACTAAATGACTAAATGAATTACTGTTTGTAAAATATTTAGAACTATTTCTGATAAAATATGATTGCTATAAAAGATAAAATCATTAACAATATCATTAATATCACATGCAAGTAGAATTTTATTGAAGATAATGCAGCAGTGCATCCACAGGAAGCTGCTAGATATTCAAACTTGATTCAAAAGAGGACATGGTACAAAGGATATAATTGCAGACGTCAGATTGAACTTGGCTGAAAGCAGACTACAAGAAAGGTGTTAATGTGTGCTTAACTGATTATAGAAAGACATTCAATTATAAGGATCATAAAAAATACTCTGGATAATGTTATGAAGCATGGAAACTCCAAAGCACTTAATGGTACACATGAGAAACTATACCTAGACTAAGAGGTAGTTGTCAGAACAAAACAAGGGGATACTGAGTGGCTTAAGATCAGGAAAGGTGTATGGTAGAGTTGTATCCTTTCACCATACTTATTCAATCTTCATTCTGAGAAAACAATTTTAGAAGCTGGATTATATGAAGAAGAACATGGCATCGGATTGGAAGAAGACTCATTAACAATCTATGATATTCAGAGGACTTAACTTTACTTACTGGAAGTGAAGAGAACCTGAAGTACCTACTGAAGAAGATAAAAACTACAGCCTAATTTAGATTATGCTTCAGTGTAAAGAAAATGAAAATTTTCACAATTGGGCCAAAAATTAACATAATGATAAACAGAGAAAAATGGAAATTTCCAAAGATTTCATTTTGCTTGGTTCCACATCAGTGCTCATAGAAGCAGCACTGATGTGTTGCACTAGGCAAATCTAATGCAAGTCTTCCTTAAAGCGTTCAAGAACAAAGATATCAGTTTGAGGACTAAGGTGGACCTGACCTAAGCCATGGTATTTTCAATGACTTCACATATACATGTGGAAGTTAGACAATGAATAAGGAAGACCAGAGAAGAACTGATACATTTGAATGTTTATGAAGAATATTGAAAGTATCAAGGACTGCCATAAGACAATTCTGTCTTGGAAATAGTGCAGCCAGAATGCTCCTTAGATGCTAGGATGGTGAGTGACTTGTACTTTGGATAGTTGTCAAGGAACAGTCCTTGGAGAAGGACATCATATTTGGTAAAGCAGAGGATCAGCAAAAAGAATGTAGACACCAGTGGATTGGACTGACACAATGGCAACAACAATGGACTCAAACATAATAGCAATTGTGAGGCTGGCACGAGACCAAGCAGTGTTTTGTTCTGTTATGCATGGGATCTCTGAGTCTGAAAGAACTTGATGGTACTACACAACAACAACTCTGTCCTACAGTGCTGTTAAGAGTCAGAAATTGACTCCATGGCCATGGGTTTAGATTTCGGGTATATCCAATGGTCCACGGATATCTTAGACATGTCGATCTAGATTCAACTAAGTATTGGTTGAATCAGAAACTCTAACTCTGGTATGTCTTATTTTAAATTCAAAGTCTGTAAATATAAACACAAAAATCTTATACTCTCTTAGTAATTTTAGAAGCTGGACTATATAAAGAAGAACATGGCATCAGATTGGAAGGAGACTCATTAACAATCTGTGATATGCATAGGACATAACTTGGTGAATTACTTAATAAGGTTCTTCTAGTCATAGCCTTTGTGACTCCCACCAAAAGATTAGGTTAGGCCATACAAATTGGCTCTACTTCCTCTTTTCCTGATAGTTGTGGCATGAGATCTGATGATACGATTCAGCTGTAAATGATTGCTAACTTGAAATGCTTGTGAATGTAAAATTTGAAACTAACTTGGGATAAGCCAGTTTTGCCTTTCTGCTGGGTTTAAAATGTGCCATTTCAAAAGAAGAAAGGAGTATCTCATTGCTATCATGAGAGAAGAGCCAGGAGTGGACTGTGTCCTCTGGAGACTGAGATCCCTTCAGGTTGACTGTCTGTAATCCAGGAGACAGTTAGCTGTGACATCAGAGGAGTAGCAAAAAAAGTATAAGAGGAGTGGCAGTAGCAGAACCAGTAGCCATAGAATGATACAGAGCATTGGTCTTCCTACCCCAGGGAGCAAGTAAAATTGAATGTCTTTGGGCAGGATGCTCTCTTTTAGAATGGGGTAGCTGCAGACACTTAATTGGGAGAGCTAGGTTTGCTGACTGAGAAGCTGGGTTCTATGAAGAAAAACATGGCATCAGGATTGGAGGAAGACTCATTAACAACCTGCGATATGCAGATGATACAACCTTGTTTGCTGAAACTGAAGAGGACTTAAAACATTTACTGATGAAGATCAAAGAGCACAGCCTTCAGTATGGATTGCATATCAATGTAAAGAAAACAAAAATCCTCACCACTGGATTTTTATCAACATTCTTATCAACAGAGAAAAGATTGAAGTTGTCAAGGACTTCATTCTTCTTGGATCAACTATCAACACTCATGGAAGCAGCAGTCAAGAGATCAAACAACGTATTGCATTAGGCAAATCTGCTGCACAAGACTTTTTTAAAGTGTTGAAGAGCAAAGATGTCAGCTTGAGGACTAAGGTGCGCCTGACCCAAGCCATGGTATTTTCAATAACCTCATATGCATGCGAAAGCTGGATAGTGACTAAGGAAGACCATAGAAGAATTGATGCTTTTGAGTTATGGTATTGGAGGAGAATATTGGAAGTGCCATGGGCTGCCAAAAGAACCAGTAAATCCGTTTTGGAAGAAGTGCAGCCAGAGTGCTCCTTAGAGGCCAAGATGGCCAAACTTCATCTCTCATACTTTGGACATACTGTCAGGAGGGACCGATCGCTGGAGAAGGATATCATGTTTGGTAAGGTGGAGGCTCAGAGAAAAATAGGAAGACCCCCAACGAGATGGATTGGCCAAGTGGCAGCATCGATGGACTCAAGCGTGACAGCAGTAGTGAGGTTGGCCCAGGATCTGGTAGTGTTTCATTCTGCTGTGCATAAGGTCGCTATGGGTCGGTACCGACTCGATGGTACCTAACAACAGATTTGCTGACCCACAGAGCTAGAGCTAAGAACCTTCAGGCTTACAGTGGAAGTGAGTGGCCTTTGGGCATTTATCAGAAACACTAAAAGAGCTTTCTAGCATTGTCCAAGCAGGACACAGGCCAAGAGGCCACTGGATGGACCAGAGGAGGAGGTGAGCCTGTGGCAGGATTGAAAAGAAGGCTGTACTCACAAAAACTGTTTCCTGAGCATTTCTGATCTCAAATTGTGACCACTGAAATGAATTATAGAACCTGGCTGAGGAGTAGAGTGTAATGGGAGGGATAGTTGGTGCCAGAATTGATAAAGAGTGTTGAAGTGTGGAGGTGTGTCTGACCTGTATCTCAGCCTTGTTGTTGTGAAGTGCTGTCAAGTCAATTCTGACCCATAGTGAATGGTGACTCTGTATAGGGTTTCTGAGGAGCAGCTGGTGAGCTTGAACCGCTGACCTTGCAGTTCAGACTTTGCAGTCTGGTGCATTAACTCACAGCTCCAACCCCAGGACTCCAATTATGAGTCTCCTCTCTTCTTCTTGCAAAGTCAGAGGAGGACAGACATAGCTTTTTAAAACCCTATTTTCCCACTCTCCCTGTTAGTTACAACATTTTTTGAGTGATAGATGGACCATTCATTATTCATTCCATTATTTTTCTTTCTATAGATTGTAATTTTGATAACAGAAATCATAAGCCTTTAAGAGAGAAGGGGAAGAAAAAATGGAAATTAATGGCTATGATCCTGGCTCCTTAACCAGATTTTAAACTGTTTCCAGATATGGAAAGATTTGTTTGGCCTAGAGTATGTGACTAAATAAATTTTCCTTGGTATAATGGTAGGGATTCAGACTCTCATGTCATATTGCTATTGTTTGAATTCCTGATCTGTCAGTTGCTACTAAAATGGGCAAGTTTATTTATTGTTTCTATATCTCGTTTCATCATTTGAACAATCACAGGGCTGTTGTAAGGACTGACTGAGGTGATATATTAAAGGAGCATAGAATAATGCTCAGGAACATAGTAAACTTTCAATAAGTATTAATCAAATTTTGAGATTTTTCACAGACTGAAAATTTGACTCTGAAGACCTGGTAACTAGGTTTTAATTCCAGTTCTACTAATTCCTACTAATTTTCCAAAGTGACCTTAATTGTGTTGTGCCAGTCTTTAACACAAACACTCAAGAAATATTTATATTCTTTTTGAATGACTAAATGAACTATTTCAAAGATACTGTCATTCCAGGGTAAATTGTTAAACTCACGCTAATTCCAATATTTGACTTTGGTTTGTGGTCTTGTTTTTCACACTGGCATTAACATGAGTCCTGGTGTGGCCCTGTGCTGAACTGCAAAGTTGGTTTAAACTACAATGTCAGCTGTTCAAGCCACTCCTTGGAAACCCTTTACAGGGTTATAATGAGTCAGAGTCGACTCGAGGGCACCTAAAAACAATAAATAGCATGAAATGCTCCATTGCATTACCTAGCTTACTAACCAGTGAACAAGTCTATGTCTTATCTATCTTTTCTATTGCCCCTATCGTATCAAAGCAAACCAAACCCACTGTCATTGAATCAAGGACAACTCATAGTCATTCTAGATTATATATTTTTATAAGAGCAGACATCCTCCTTTTTCTCCTTGGATTTTAGACCAGTACTTATCCCATAGTGCTACTAGGCCTCCACTCCTATTCTACTTGCTGTTGCTGTTAAGTGCTGTCAAATCAGTTCCAACCCATAGCAAACCTAATATAAGCTTTTTGAGGAGGAGCTTGTAAGTTTGAACTGCTGAACTTGTGGTTCAAACCAACTTTGCAGTTCAGTGCATTAACCCACAGCACCACACCAGCACTTCTACTATACACATGCAATTCAAATGATGAGAAGTTTCTATGCCAAAAGGAGCTCACTGTGGTATATCTTCTAACAGAAACACAATACACACTTCCATAAGAATCTGCAAGGTAGTTTCTAATATGAAAGCCTGTAGTGTTTTATTGCTGTTTGCAGCAGTGTTTCATAGTTTTTGACAGCATAAAGCTTACTTAAAGAAAAAAAAAAGATGCCACCACCCACATTTTGTCTGGAGTTAATATGTATTTTTCCACTCGTCAGAGTGTAGGAGGCTCTCTGTTTATGTAATTACAGCTTTCAAAAATTGCTTAAATAGACATGAGCAATGAAGTGGAATTGTGTGTGGAGTATTCGGATGACACAAAATCTGTCGGGTATATGGGACTTAGAAAAACTGAGATGTTTCTCAACTCTCACTTGGATAGAACTGTGGAGGTTCAGAAGCATCTTATGCGTGTTGCTGACAATCCCCACAATGGTCCTGACAAATTATCTGTATGAAATATACGTTCTAAACCAACCAAATTTATTTCTATCAGGGAGATTTTGGACAAGCAACAATTAACATCTTTATCAACAACCTAGAACATGGTATACCCAAAGAGGACCAGGAGGAGGAAGACAAACCATGAGGAAACTTCATACCCTTTCTTTTTCTCTTCCTATCAGATTTATAATTGAGAAATCAAATATGAGTATAAGCAAAGAACAGGCAGTAATAATGAAATTGGGGTTGTATTTTTCAGGGTTAATTGATCATTTTTACTTTTTGAACCGGTTGGTGATTCAAGCTCACCAGCTGCTCCTCGGAAATCCTATACAGGATCGCTATGGGTTGGAACCGACTTGAGGTACTTAACAACAACAACTACTTTTTTGAACAGGTGAATAATCTTCCTAAATATTTCTCCTTCTAAAGAGTTTTACTTAAGTGAAGTTGCTATATACTGAGCTGCTTGTTTTTAAAGTGTAAAATTTGATCTGTTCTGACATACGTGTGCATCCATGAAGCTGTGACCAAAATTAAGAAATAAACACATCCATCACCTCCAATGGAGTCCTAGTTTGGTGCTGTGAGTTAATGCGCTGGACTGCAATGTTGATTTGAACCACAGGGTCACCGTTCAAGCTCACCAACCACTCCTAGAAAACCCTAGACAAGATCACTGTGAGTTGGAACTGGCTCGATGGCACGTAACAACAACAACAACAATCACTTATAGCATTTCCTTGTGCCCCTTTTAATCTCTTCCTCTTTCACCATCTTGTCTTTCTGTCTTACCTACTACTAACCTGATCTCTGAGTACCCACTGCTCTCCTTATGGTCGCTAGTAATTGACTTTCAGTTTCTAGAATTTTATAGAAATTGAATCACACAGAATGTAACCTTTTTGTAATGATGCTCCTACTTAGAATAATTATCTTGAGACTCATCTATATCATGTGTGTCATTAGTTCTTTCCTTTATTGCTGACTATTCCTCCGTATGAATAAACCATGATGTGTTTTTTTATTCATCTGTTGATGGACATTTGGGTTGCTGGAAGTCTTGGTGTCACTCCTTGGAAACTCTAAATAGAGTCACTATGAGTCTGAACCAATTCCATGGCACTTAACAACAACAATGGTAATTCCATTTAGGAATATATCACGGTGTGCTTATCTATTCATCTGTTGAAGGACATTTGGGATGTTTCCAATTTTTGGCTATTACAAATAAAACTACTATATGAGTATTTATGTTCAGTTCTTTGTAAGGATACACACTTCCATTCCTTTTGAATAAATATCTAGAAATAGAAATAGACTATGTCATGTATGTGTATGTTTAACTTTGAAAGAAATTGCCAAATTGTTTTCCAAAGTGGTTACAGCATTTTTACATTTTTACTGGCAGTATTGAGAATTCCAATTCTTCCAACTCTCCATCACTTGTTATGGTCAGACATTTTAATTTTAACAGGTGTGTGATAGTATTTCATTGCAGTTTTAATTTACATTTTCCCATTAACTGATTATACTAAGGGAGCACTGTGGCTCTGTAGGATAAACACGGGACTGTAAACCACATGGTCATCAGTTCCAGACCACCAGTTTCTCCATGGATGAAAGATGAGGCTTTCTGATCCCGCAAAGATTTACAGCCTTGGAAGCCCTATACAGGGTTACTATGAGTAGGAAATGACTTGGTAGCACTTAACGACAACAGCAGCAATGATATGGAAGACTTTTTCTTGTGCTTATTTGCCAACCATATATCTGTCCAAATATTTTGCTCACTTTTTATTGAGTTGTTTATTTCAGATTATAGTTTATTTTATATCTTTAAGTAAAAATTAACAACCAGTAAAATGCTTGCATATGTGACCTGGGAAGCAGGCTGGGCCCACTCAAAACTTAATTGCTAACTGAATGAAACTCTATTTCCTCTAAGACATATGATTCACAGCCACTTAGATGCCTTTAACATGCACAGCACAAGTGTATGAATAGGAATATAAATATATAATATATATTCTGTTTCTTGAAAGACTTTTGAAGCTCTGGCTACAGGCTAAGCAGTTCCCTTTATTGACTAACTGCAATCCATCTACTCCACCACTTTAATCTAAGAGGCCACATGGGGTCACTGTGTATGGGGAAAGGACCAAACAACTAGGGATAACACTATGCCTGGGTGCTAGGAAGTCTATGGAACCTAGTTAACCTCATCCCACTTACCATATGTAAATTATCTTCTCCACTTTCAACTTCCTATTTCCCTGGCCATGAGTACAATCTTCTCATGGCTGGTAGCCTTCTTTCATTTGCAGTTCCAAGTAA
Organism: Chrysochloris asiatica; assembly: GCF_000296735.1. Lineage (NCBI taxonomy): Eukaryota > Metazoa > Chordata > Mammalia > Afrosoricida > Chrysochloridae > Chrysochloris > Chrysochloris asiatica. Next base: position 6,496,941 of record NW_006408699.1, read on the forward strand.
TAATGAGCCTGCCTTTCATCCACCTAAGTGTCTTTTTGTTGTATTATACCATCCAGAGAACTTACAATTCTATCTAATATTATATGAAGGATCCCTGGTAGCATAGTGGATTATGAACTGACCTGTTAACAGCAAAGTTAGCAAGATGAGACACTCTGCTCCCATAAAGATTTACAGTCTCAGCAACCCTATACTGGGTTGTTATGAGGCAGAACTGATTAGGCAGCACAAAATCACCACCAACAACAACATTATGTAATTATAAAACAGAAGCTTTCCCTAGGGAGTTAAAAGTATCTAGAGTCAAGAAAAGAACCCTGCAACTCTGTTCTGCACATTCTGTACCAAGTTTTTGTTAGGTGCCATCAAGTTGGTTCTGACTTACAGCAACCTTTTATGTACAATAGAACAAAACACTATTTGGTATTGCACCATCTTCACAATTATTATTATGTTTGAGCCCATTGTTGCAGTCACTGTGTCAACCCATTTCGCTGGGGGTCTTTGTCTTTTTCACCAGTCCTCTGCTTTACCAAAGCATGAAGTCCTTTTCCAGGGACTGGTCCCTTCTGACAACATGTCTGAAGTTCAGTAGATGAAGTCTTGTCATCTTTACTTCCAAGGAGAATTCTGTTATACTTTTGATTTGCCCATGGTGCTATCAATATTGACTAACACTGCAATTCTAATGCATCAATTCTTTTGTTATCTCTCTTATTTGTTGTCCAGTTTTGATATGCATATGCATATAAAGTGATTGAAAAGACCAGGGCTTGGGTAAGCGCACAAAGTGACATCTTTGCTCTTTAATACTTTAAAGAGGTTTTCAGATTTGCCCAATGCAATAGGTCATTTGATTTCTTGACTTCTGATTTCATGCACATTGATTGTGGACACAATTAAAGTGAAGTCCTTTACAATTTCACTCTTTTCTCCATTTACCATG
>NW_006408699.1:6499186-6537174 GCF_000296735.1 Chrysochloris asiatica
ATATATATATATATTTGTTACCATGTGGGGAAGGAAGAGGGTGGTAGAGCACAGGGTAGGAATAGAAACATCATAGTTTGGGTGTTGGGGAGGACAATGCACAAGAAGGTGGAGGGGGATGGAAGAACAAGGTAGATAGGAGAACACTAAGGCAGGTTTGCCATGGGCTAAATGGAACAGAGATAAATAGTAATGTATGCTCAATCTTGGAACAACAGGGCTCTGTAATACAGGGATCGAAGCATAGTCTGAATGGGTAAAAAGGGGAAATAATGTTAAGATGCTTAGTTGTCTTATGAATATTGTTTTTTCTTGCCTAATATTTTAAATAGACACTTGAGTGCTATAGAAGGAATATTGGGAAACACGATTACAAAAAGCTTGTAGGCTCATCTTCAGCCTATAACTGATTGTAATACCTCAAAGAGGTTCTAGAACTTGCCCAGCGAAATAGGCTTCTTGTAGAGCCTTTGTAGTGTATAGAACCTTAGGTGGAATCCTGAGCCCCTGCAGAACCTTCTGAGATGGGACATCCCCACTAGAAAGGACAAGCAGGCCAGCTTGGAGCAGCTAGAGGAACAGAAGATACTTCTTGAAAGAAAGACCAGCAGGAAAAATCCAAAATAAAAATGGCAGTCTGATTGGTTATTACAATATCAAGCAAGTTGTTTGCCAGGGAGCTGTCAAGGCAACTAATCAACACCCCTCAGGACAAAACCCCCTCCAAGATTTAAACTCAAAGTGAACACATCAGTAGCCATGTAAGCTTACTGGTGACACATTGGTCTACTGGCGAGTGGAAGAGAGGGAAAGGCAGCAATGAAGATATGGGCTGAGTTCAACCACATTCCACAGATCCCCGTTGACCTGGAGATGATTGAGAGAAGAGGAAGAATGGGTTAGTCTGAAATGTGGTGAAACCTGGGAACTACTGAGCCCATGGACAATGACATAACCGTGGATGTCTAGAGCTGAGAGTGAAGTGTCCAGATGATGTGAAGTGAGGGGAGATGTACAAGAATGCTCAAACTTGTAGATAGTACCCATTCAATCTAGATTCAATGGCTTAATGATCAGAACTTGACTAGAGGAAGATACAAAAAAAAAAAAAAAAGTGATAAAGCAAGTTAGACATTGGCTACCTAAAATGAAGGAGTGAAAAAGGCAAGAAGTGACTGGCTTACAAGGTTTCAAGAGGAAGTTGTTTCGGAGTGTGCGGGGGAAGGTAGAATCCCCACTGAATAGTTTTCATCTTGTCTAGATGGATCTGGTAAAAGGAGATGGGGATAAGATTCTTATAATTCAATAATAAGTAATTATTATCATGGCTAATTGTGACTGTCACAACTGTAAAAGTAGAAGTTTTGTAACAAAAGTGGGGAAGTAGTTAATCTTACAGTCCAGGAACAGAGGACCCTAGGACCATCAAGGCAGATGAGCACAAGTGGAATGTGGGACCCTATTCAGAGAAGCAGTGAAACCAGAGATGGTAGAGATGAGGATAGACAGAGACTGAGCAGCTGAGGACTCTAGATTAATGGAATGAGAAAGGCTGTGTGCTGGCAGAGAGAAGGCAGGCTTGCAGAGTGTGCCATTTGGTTGTTTAAATTATTATATATCCCTGAGTGTTTTTGTGTACATTCTCATATCCACCCACCCACCCCCCAAAAAAAACAACCAAAGAGAATCTAAGCAAATACTTTTGAATGGTGATGCACGGAGGAGATTGTAATCACTGCAGTGAAACAATGAGTGTAAAACCAATGTTCTCCCATGCAAACTGTCACTCAATTCACAATAAAAACTTTAAAAAAGAAAATCAAAACAAGTTCACGAAAGCCAAAATATGACTTTGAATATATCACCTGAATTTAGAGTCCACCACAAGAATAGAACGGACGCATTGTACACTAATGACTGAAGACCAGAGGACTTATTGGATGATATCAAGAACACCATACCAGAAGAAAGCAAAAGTCATTACAAGCACAGGATAAAAAGAAGAGACCAAAGTGGATGTCAGAGAAACTCTGAAACTTGTTCTTATACACAGAGGAGCTAATGTGACTGCAAGAAATGATGAGCAATAGTGGAACAGAAATTTCAAAGTGCAGCTTGAGAACACGAAGTCAAATATTATAATGAAGAACTGGAGCTAGAAAACTGAAAAGGAAAAACAAGTTATTTCTGAAGCTGAAATAACTGAAAAAAAAAAAGTCAAAGTTCAAGTTGCAATATTGAATGATGCTGGAAACATCAAAAGAAGGTGGAAGGAATAAATACAGTCACTGTACCAAAAAGAATGGGTTGATGTTCATTCGTTTCAAGTGGTACCACACAATCAAGAACTGATGGTATTAAAGGAAGAAGCTGATGCAGCACTGAAGGTATGGGTGATAAACAAATTTCCAGGAATTGATGGAATATAAATTGAAGTGTTTCATTAAACTGATGCAACATTGTGGGTGCTCACACATGTGTGTGGATTGGAAGATATCCATATTTGTGCCAATTCCAAAGAGAGGAGACCCAACAGAATGTGAGCATCATAGAACAATAACATTAAAATCGCATGCAAATACACTTTTGCTGAAGATAATTAAAGAATGATTGCAGCAGTACATTGACAGGGAGCTGCCAGAAATTCAAGCCAGATTCACAAGAGGACAGGGAATTAAACATAATTGCTGATGTCAGATGGATCTTGGCTGAAAGCAGAGAATACCAGAAAGATGTTTACTTGTGCTTTATTGATTATGCAAAGGTTTTTGACTGTGTAGATCATGGCAACATTGTAAAGAATGAGTATTCCAGAATACTCATGAGGATCCTCTTTCAAGACAAAGAGGCAGTTGTTTGAACAGAGCAAGGAGATATTGAATGGTTTAATATCAGTAAAGGTCTGTTCTGTGGTAGTATCCTTTCACCATGCATATTCAATCTGTATGCTGAGCAAATAATCTGAATAATTCAAATAATTGAAGTATTTTACTGCAAAGAGAGTGGTAGCAGTATTGGAGGAAAACTCAATAAGCAGATTAAACAACCTTACTTGCTGATAGCGAAGAGGACTTGAAATACTGACGAAGATCAAAGACTATACTCTGCAATATGGATTGTACCTCAATGTAAAGAAAATGAAAATACTCATAACTGGACATATAATTAACATCATGATAAATGGGGAAAAGACTGAAGTTGTCAAAGACTTCAGTTTGCTTGGATTCACACTCAGTGTTTGTGGAAAGTAGTCAAGAATCAAATGACATATCACATTTGACAAATCTACTGCAAAATACCTATTTAAAATATTCAAGAACAAATATGTCAGTATGATGACTAAAGTGCACCTAAGCAAGTCATGGTGACTCAAGGTAAGTGACTCAACCTGACCAGCCACTCATAGGAAACAATATACGGGGTCCCTGTATATGGGTCAGAACCGACTCGACAACACTTAACAACAACAACAACCAAGTCATAGTGTTTTCAATTGCTTCATATGAATGTTGAAGTTGGACAATGAATAAGGAAGACTGTCGAAAAATGGATGCATTTGAATTATGGTGTTGGAGAAGAATACGAAAAGTACCATGAACTGCTAGAAAAAACAAATATGTCTGAAAGAAGTACAGCTAGAATGCTTCTTAGAAGTGAGGATGGCTAGACTTTGTCTCTCATAATTTGGACATATTATTAGGAAGGACTAATTCACAGAGAAGGACATCATGCTTGGAAGTGTGAAGAATGAAAAAGAGAAAGATCCCCAACAAGATGGGTTGATCCAGCGGTAACAATGGGCTCAAACACAGCAATTGTGAGGATGGTTCAAGATTAGGAATAAATTGTTCTCTTGCGTATAGGGTTGCTATGAGTTGGCACTGACTCAATTGTGCCAAACAACAACATTATAATGATGTTCAAAGTAGTAAGGGATATGTATTAACAGTGGAGTAAAGAAAAAGAATTCTTAATAGAGAACTTAAAAAGAACCAGGTGGAAATTCTACAACAAAAAATACAAGGATTCAAGAACAAAGAAGAAAAAAAATTACCTGTTGGGTTTAACAACAGAATTAAGATGATAGAGAATGTTAAGTAAATCAATAGAAAAAAAGTAAGAAAAGATAATGTATTGCCTTTTTGCTGAAAGAAAAATAATATAAGGCAAAAATTAAAACTTCTAGAAGGAATAAAAAACATCAGAAATTAAAAATATCTTTGTAAATACAAAACACTATTTTTCTCCTCTTAATTTCTTTAAAATAAGTAGAACTTATAATAATGTTCTGGAATTTGTATTATGCTCAAATACAATAAATGTAACATAAAAAGGGACATCAATGGACATAAAGATTTCCAAGTTTTCCACAGTTTGCATGAATTGGTATAATATTAACCCTAAGCAGACTGTAAAAAGTTAGGATATATATTGTAAACCCTAAAACAATCATTAAAAAAAAAAAAAGAACAACTATTTATAATCTGCCATGCCTTGAGTATCCTTGTACATCGTGTATAGAGATCTCCTCCACATTTTTGCTTCTCTATCATTCCCTCTGTATCCTTTCCCCAGCGGGAGGAAGGCTTGCTGAATTTGTTTTAAGAACTTTAGATATTAATTGGACCATGTTTATTAATTGATATGGTCACTACTTTAAAATGTGATACATATCTTTTACTTTTTTCAGATTGGTCAGAACTTTAATGGTTGACAATAATATTTCATTGTTAAATAGTAACAATATTTTGAATAATTTAATAGTAAAAGAAGAGACATATTGGAAAACAATTTCCCTACAAAATGAAATTTTCATACACCAAAAGGAAATTTCCAATGTGTTCCCAGGTTTGACTCAGAGCAATAGATAGGTAGTCAATGTATTGTACTCACTTTTCTATTACTTCAAAAAGTTACTTCAAGTAGAAACTGGAATATCTGTACTTATCTCTTGCATAAACATTTCGGTTTCCTTGCACACAGAGTTTTATCAAGTACTTTAAGCACTGATGTTTGGTACCACCAAGTTTCACACAGGACCCTTCAAGGGTATGAACAGTTATCATGACTCATAATTTCACATTTGTGGGAAATAGCTCGCAAAAACAGCCTTGAAAGGACTCCAATGCAAAGGATTGTGAATTCCAAGTAATTCTCTCAAGTCCTAATGTTCCTCTATTTCAGGTTTGAAGGGTGACTCGGGTCCACAAAAAAAAAGGCAATAATGTATCTTGAAGGTGATCAGAATTCCTTGGTGCTCCCATTGGCCATCTAGGAGTCATCAGCCTAATCCTTGTGGGTTCTGCTGACAAGTCTTAACTTAAGCATTCATACTACATAGAAATGGACATCTTGCTGCCATTTGCTGACAATGATCGGGAGAGGACTAGATACCATTTGGTGAGAGAGGAATAAACCACTCCATTTTGAAGACTTTACCCATTCCATCTCCTATGAACCTGTCACTTTGCTGTTGAACTTAAGTGCTGTTGAGTTGGTTAAGATTCAGAACAACCCTGTATAGTGTTTCTGAGGAGCGGCAAGTGTTTTTGAACAACTGACCTTTCAGTTAGCAGTCCAATGCTTACCCCACCTCATCATTCCAGGATTTCTGGGTGGCTTTATTGAAAGTGCCTTCTTTGATAACTCATCCATCATAGATTTAAGGAAGACAAAGCCATAAATTTTACTTTAGCTTACAAAAAAAGGTCATGTTTTAGAATTCCGTGATAATCAGTAGTTTTTACATTGGAAATTATCAAAGCCCTAAATAAAATGGCATTGTGTTCTAAATTGGCCATTATTGATTACTTGTGAAGGATCCTGTGATGTTTGGCACTACTACTAGTAGTAGTTATGTATTATCAAGTTGGTACCGACTCAGAGACAATATACTCAACAGAATGAAACACTGTCTGGTCCTGGGCCAGGCTCACAATCATTGTTAGGCCTGAGCCCATTGCTGCTGCCATTGTGCCAACCCGTCTCATTACGGGGAGGTCTTTCTCTTTTTCTCTGACTCTCCACTTTACCAAGCATGATATCCTTTTCCAGTGACTGGTCCCTCCTGATAACATGTCCGAAGTATGAAAGACAAAGTTTGGCCAGCCTGGATTCCAAGGAGTACTCTGGCTGTACTTCTTCCAGCACAGATCTGCTTGATTTTTTGGCAGTCCATGCTAGGTTTAACATTTAATGAATGTAAAACTAATGTTCTCCCATGTAAACTATCACATAATTCACAATAAAACATTAAAAATGTTTTTTTGATAACTTCAAAGTTTTCTCCATTTATATGTTGTTAAGTTGTTAAGTGCCAACGAGTCAGTTCTGACCCATAGCAACCCTGTATAGGATTTCCAAGGAGCAGCTGGTGACCTTGAACTACTACCTTGTGGTTCAAACTGACTTTGCAGTTCAGTGCATTAACCCACAGTGCCATATCAGGACATCCAGTTATAAGGATGTCCTGGATTTTTGTTTTCTTTACACTGAGATGCAACCCATATTGAAGGCTGTAGTCTTTGATCTTAATCAGTAAGTATTTTATGTCCTCTTCACTTTCAGCAAGCAAGGTTATATCACAGGTTGTTAATGAGTCTTCCTCCAATCCTGATGCCATGTTTTTCTTCATATAATCCAACTTCTTGGATTATTTGCTCAGCATACAGATTCTTAAACTATGGTAAAGAATACAACCCTGGCGCATACCTTTCCTAATTTTAAACTGTTCAAACAACTGTCTCTTGAGCTATGTACGGGTTCCTCATGAGCACAGTTAAGTGTTGCGAAATATTCATACTTCGCAATGTTGTTTATAGCTTATCATGATCCATACAGTTGAAAGCTTTTGCGTAGTCAACAGAACACAAGTAAACATCGTTCTGGTGTTCTCTTCTTTCAGTCAAGATCCATCGGACATCAGTAATGAAATCCTTCAGTCCACGTCCTCTTCTGAAACTGGCTTGAACCTCTGGAAGTTCTCTGTCAATGAATGGTTGCACTCATTTTGGGGTTACCTTTAGTAAAACTTTACTGTCATGGGATATCAGTGATATTATCTGATGATATTTGATTGATTCACCTCTCTTTGGAATGGGCATAAATACGGAGTCCTTCAAGTCTCTTGGCATGGATGGGTGAGTGCCTCCGATGCCACATCAGTTTGTTGAAATATTTCAATTTGCATTCCATCAATTCCTGGAGACTTATTCTTTGCCAATGCTTTCAATGCACCTTACTTCTTCCTTCAGGATCACTGGATGTTGATCATATGCTACCTCCTGAAATGGTTGAACATTGACCATTTATTTTTGGTTCTTTTGATGCTTTCTGCATAATTCAATAATGTGCCCAAAGAATCTTTCAATACCTTAAGTCAAGGTTTGTATTTTTTCTTCAGTTTCCTCAGTTTGAGAAATGCTGAATGTGTTCTTCCCTTTTGGTTTTCTGACTCTAGGTTGGTGCACATTTCATTGTAATATTTGGCTCTGTGTTCTAGAGCTGACCTTTGAAATTTTCTATTCAGCTCTTGTACCTCCTCTCTTTTTCCATTTGTTTTAGCATCTCTGCACTGGAGAGGAAGTTTCAGAGTCTCTTCTGACATCCATTTTGGTCTTTTCTTTCTTTCTTGTTTTCTTAATGATCTTTTGATTTCTTCCTGTAGGATGTTCTTGATGTCACCCCACTACTCTTCTGGTCTTCGGTCTTTAGGGTCTAATGCATCAGAACTGTTCTTCAGATGATCTCTAAATTCAGGTGGGGTATATTCAAGGTCATATATTGGTTCTCATGGACTTGTTTTAATTTTCTTCAGCTTCAGCCTGAATTTGCAGATGAACAATTGATTGTGTGTTCCACAGTCTGCCCCTTGCGTAGTTTTGGCTGATGATATAGAGCTTTTCTACTATCTCTTTCTACAGATGTAGTCAATTTGATTTCTGTGTATTCTATCTTGTGAGGCCCATGTGTATAGTCATCTTTTATATTGTTAAAAAAGGTATTCCAGTGAACAAGTCATTGGTCTTCAAAATTCTATCATGCACTCTTCAGCATCATTTCTATTGCCAAGGCCATATTTTGCAACCACTGATCCTTCATGCTTATTTCCAACCTGTGCATTCCAATCGCCAGTAATTATTAATAATACATCTGGATTGCATGTTTGATCAATTTCAAACTGAAGAAGTTGTTGTTGTTGGTGGTATGCCATGGAGTCAGTTCCGACTCATAGTGACCCTGCTTAGGGTTTCTGAGGCTATAAATCTTTATGGGAGCAGAAATTCTCAACTTCCTCCTACAGAACAGCTAGTAGTTTCAAACTGCTGATAGAATTCTTCAATTTCATCATCACTGACTTTAGTGGTTGGTGCATAAATGTGAATAATAACATAACAACAAAAACATTGGGCCAAATGTGGGCATAGAACAGTGGAGGCAAAAATGAGCATGCTGCTGTCCATGCCTTCAAGTTGCTCACAGTCTAAGAACATTGCTAAACCTGTCATATACAGCTAGAGGGAATCTCTGATGAATGGTTGATATAACACTCCTGGATACTTCTGTTGGCCTGACATTGAGACTGAAGTTGTTATCAGAAGAAAAGTTAGATAGTTGAAATGTGAAAGAGGGATAAATTTGTCATGATCTTGTTCATAAACAGACCAAATATGAATCTCAGGTTGCCTTTTGACTGTTAGTTTTCATTTCTTCTATGAAAAGAAAAGAGAGACTGGAATTTCTAAGGTTTGTTGCCATTATTTTAGTTGAGTGGAAAAAAATTATTTTAGTTGAGCAGTTGTGTATAGAGGAACATCTTCTGATGCAATCCTTTCTGAATTCAAATTTTAACTTTACCATTAATGAGCTGGGTGACTTTAGGTAAGTTATTATACCATACTGAATCAGCACAAAGTAGGAAAGAATAAATACTTGTAAAATACTTAGATTAGTACTTCAATAAGCATAGCTAGATTACTGCAAAATTTAAAAGTATGATTAATTCATGGCACATAGTCTGATGTCAACTCAGAAACAAAATAATTCAAAATTATCCTAGACCAATAACTATATTAGTATATTTTTTTTCTTAATTTTAAAGGTAAAAGTATATTGCCTCAACAAAACATAATAGGGGTTACCTACATCAATGGGAATCCAATTAGAAAGTCTGGACTATCATGTAAAGCAGTTCAGGTTAAATATTCTTATGATGTATATACTCATATTCTTTGGCATTCTTGCTAAAACCTTTTTTGTGCACCGTCAAGTCAGTTCCGATTCATAGTGACCCTGTATAGGGTTTCTGAAAGCGAATGATGGGTTTGAATTATCAACCTTACAGTTAGCAGTCCAGTGCTTATCTTACAGTGCCACACCATTGAGGGGTAACATATCAATGCTGAACAGCAGTCTTCTTTACATAATCAGATGGACAATTATTACTAATTAAGCTTTTCACAGTTATGGCTCAAATTAAAATAGTTTAACACCCAAACAAGGTTTTGTGTGAATAATAAATACCCCACATTTCCTTATAGCAGAGCAAACTCCAAGCATGTGCACATGGTTGACTTTGTGAATATTTGTCAATTTTTTTTGGGGGGGGAGCTGTTGTTTTTTAAGGATTCCTGTCCATATAACCATAAAGTAAAATCAAATGATCATATTAAGTATATAGGGAGAAGAAGAATGAATAAATTAAGGAATCTAAATTTTTTTTCACATCGAGGAAAACAGAATGAAAATCAACTTCAACTAATTTGGACTTTCTTTCAATTGTGTTGATTCTCCTATAAGAAGAAAATAAAAATTATGTTTGACTTTCTGAAATGTGTATTTTTTTTAACATTGTAGAAACCCTCAGTACTGCTTGTCAATATTAATTTTTTTAAAAGTACCCTATTCCCACTGTATTGGGTATAGTGACATATCTAAAATTATATGTCCTATCGATTGCCACTATCTAACTATCAGGAATCATGAAGTTTTGTATCATTCATATGTAAAGGAATTAATTCCACAAACTTTTTTTTTCACAGGTAATTGGTTTCTTAGTGTAATGTTTTTATTTCTGTGAATTCACTAGGAAGTGGAAGGAACAATTTTAAAAGATGATAAAACAGAGCAGAGACTTTGCTTTTTGTCTCTGTCCAGAAATTATATTTTGCCTATCAGTTAGGCACTGTGGGTTAATGTGCTAGACTGCAAAGCCGTTTGAAATGCAAGGTCGGTGGTTCAAGCTCACCAGCTGCTCCTTGGAAACCCTATACAGGTCGCTATGGGTCGGAATTGACTCAACAGCACTTAACAACAACAATCAATTAAAATTACCTAAAATGGATGGCAGAGCCAAAAAGAAAGACAAAGGTAAATTGAGTAGTAAAAGAAGAATATGGTTCTTTAATACCTATAGTTATTTATAGTTTCACAGTGCACTTTTAACCTATTTTAGGTATTCCCGCTTATTGTCTTTACTAAACATAATTTCTAGTTTTAATCTGATTATCCATCACTTGTTGCTCATGTGTTTATATCTAGGATTGAGCAGTGTTTCATTCTATTGTGCATAAGGTAGCTATGAGTTGGTACTGACTCAGTGGCACATAACATCAACAACTAAGATTTATACTTAGAAAATATCATTGAAATTTGGTTTTATATATTCTGATGAATTTAATATATTAGTTTCTTAAAAGAAATGGAACTTTAGACAACAATCAAATGGTACCTGCTAAAAATGACTTTTTACACTAGGGAAGTACAAGGCAGAAAGGCCACCAACTCAGTGTAGTGACAAGACATGTTAACTTCTCACTGTTTCTTTTCTGCTTAGGAATTCAAGACAGACCTGTCAGTAATCATTTCCAGAATAATTTTTAAAAACCTGTGATTCCCTCTCTTATTAGTTTTAATAAAGAGTCACAACTCCCTAAGCTTGCTTGGAAAATTATTACCTATCAGCAAGACAGAAGAGAAACATACATGCTATTGACAACAGTAGAAAGTAGGTCCCTAATGACAGCTATTAAGTGGTGAACATTTGTTTTTCTTTCTTTTTTTTTTTTTTAATACAGTCAAGGCTAAATTAAGTTCATTTTGAAAATATAACATGAGTTCTAGAGAAATTACTTTGTTGAAATTTATGGTGAGAAACCAAGTTTACATTTATATTTAGCAGCAGAAGATTTGTTTTGATGACTAATAAAATTTTAAGTAGAATAAATATATCTGTTAACTGATAGAATTTTCAATAACAATGATCCTATATCATTAAAAACAAATATTTCAATATTGAGAGGCAGTATATGCACAATAGAATTCTCTGTGTACTAAAATAGGAGTGAAAGAATTGCCTTATCTCAACAATTATGGTGGTGTTCTGTCTGCAATTATTTACATTTTCAGTTAGAGAGTTTAGAACTTTTCTGTGACTTGTCAAAATTGAGAGATAGTGGTGCCAGGGTCTATTTACTTTTTAAATTTGTTATTGTGTTATCCAGATTTGTTATATGGTTATGACCATAGAGCTTAATACATAATGCTGGTTTGGGGTGACAGTAAAATGTCCACATAATTAACTTTGTTTCACTGTGTGGATAGGAAAAACAATTTGACAGTCAAATAAGTCTTATGATAAAATGATGCATGTGTGGCACTGGGGGCTAACGCATCAGACTGCAAAGTCATTTGAACTGCAAGGTTATTAGTTCAAGCTCACCAGCTGCTCCTTGGAAACCCTATACAGGGTTGCTATGGGTTGGAATCAATTCAACAGCACTTAACAACAACAACAAGTAGAAATATAACACAGAATTTTAAGACAACAACTTATGAATAAATATCTGGAAACCTTGCTAGATAAATGGATGAATAGATGGATGAATGAGTGGAACTCATTGCCTTTATCAGATTAGACTTGGTTTCTAAGACCTGGAGGAACCATGAAGCTCCCTGAAGTTTCTCTTTGATATGAAAGTTCGGGCACTATAGAGAGGGTATAATCCTAGTTGATTAGTTTGTTATGTAAGGTACCTGCACTCGAAACCCAGTAGTAAGTAAGATGGCACCTAATACTAACAGAAGACTTCATCAATGAGTAATACTATTTAAATGTGGTTAACAATGTGCAAAGAAACTGAGATGGTACTCATGTATACAGAGATGAGGACACGGCTTAAGGATCTGCTGATACTAAAGCCATGTTTTACAGCCTCCACTATTTCTTGCTACCATGCAACTTAGCCACAGAGATACCAACTATTGCAATGTGGCAGTCAATTATTGTTTGAAGCATCAGTTCCAAGAGAAATCATCTTGACATCGACATCACTTTTGGGGGAGATGGATGTTTAGAAATAATTCAGATTTGAAAGCTATCGTCTAAATTTACAGCTGTATGTGGTCAAATGACTATTGACACTTGAGAGTTTCCAATTGCTGGTAATAGACTGGAAAAAAAGATAATGTGTTTGATCGATCAGCATGAACAAATTTCATTTAGGAGATCAATAACAGTTTATACTTGACAGAGCTGAGGGACCACATTTATTTTTCCCTTTGATTGAATAAATGTTTTCAATGGGACTGCAAATGTAAAGCAATCCTAACCATTTCTTAACTTGAGGCACAGCTCCAGCTACAGTGTTATTGCAAGTAATGTGTATTTAAAACTAATATACAGAAAAGTGGATAGCCAGGGGCTGGAGCAGTTGAAGGAACTGATATACAGTTTATTAAAACACAACACATGGTAAGAGTAGATTTTGATTTCCTTGGTTGGGTGCAATTTGAAAAATAAGAGAGAGAAATCACATTTCATGGTGCCAAGCTTTTTGTGTATGTGTTTAATTTGTTTTGTCTCCCCCTGTTTTTATTAAGATTAAATTCTTCAATGGATGAAATAAATTATGAAGAATATTAAATAGTATAAAATAGCTTTGTACCTGTGACTGATAACCAATAATTTATTCATAGCCCATGCAGTACTGTTTCCTCTGGAAATTCCTATACACATCTGAGGTCTCTCTTCCTATGCCCATGTTCATACTAGGGTGCCTAGCTCAGTAATTGTTTGTTGAATAAAAAGAAAAAAAAAGATTGAATCAATGCCTAATGATAACGATTCTTATCAACTGGACTTGTAGCTGATGCTGATCTATAGCATTTCCATTGGACTTAGTGGTGAGTTCTGAATTTTGGTGTCTCTGCATGCTGGACAGAAGGGTTGTTCTGCTCATTTAATAGATGGAAGAAGAGTACCTCAAACAACAGGTAACCAAGCTGAAGAATGAATATGAAGGAGTAATATTTACTGTTGTTTCTGCCTGAAATTTATACATAGGTTATTTTTGTAGTGTTGGATAAAAAAAGATGAAATGTTTAACAAAAAGAACTTCTGATAACCTTAATTTTCTTCCACATTAATGATAAATGGTTCCTCTACATTAAAACACAGATTTCCAACTGACTAGTAGGGAGTCATTTTCATTAACTTGTTGGACTTTATCTTCCAAATGATATTCATTTCTGCTACTCTGAATTGTCCTCTCTAGCATTAGAGAACAAAAATTCTAGATCCAGCGTTTTGCTTTGCCTTGGCTATGTTAGTACTAAATTCTATATAATGACCTCGGGTGAGTGGCAATGATAGTTGAAATAACTATTGGTAATCTCTGCTTCTTTTCACAAAGATGCATTGGCATATCTCAAAAGAACAACAGTCAAGATATTTTACACACAGATTTCAATTAGAAAAAAAGGGGAGTAAAGTTTCCTAGCAAAAGAGTTTTCTTTCTCTGAACAATGCCTAAAAATTCCTCCCAAAGGGCCCAGAGTTACTACACCCTGTAATTAAGTTTCCAATGATATAGATGACAGGCGTGCCTTGAAATGTGGGGAAATGCCAATAGTCTGTGTATCGTTCCAGATGCCTCAGCCAGCTCCACATTCCCCAGCATGTGCCTCCGAGTGTGAGCTGAGCTAGATAGTGAGAAGCCTGCTCCCGAGGAGTGCTGTGCCAGGTCTATTTTAGGCACTGGTGTTTTGGATTGTTTAAAATGCATATTGTTTGTGTACATCTCACAGAGGAAAATGCCAGCTCTGAATGCCCTAGGCTGCTTGTATGTCAAATGATTAAGTCTTCAAGTCCTGTAGCTGAGAGGTCATTATCAATGATACTTCCAGGTCAGGGTGTACACAGAAGAGTTTGAGGCAATGCTTGACCTTTGGATGGCACTTCAGGGTAACATGGCTTCTTAGGGCATAAATAATCATTTTTAATTTGTTTGTCTGAGTCCTATTTGTTTAATAATGCAAATGTATGATAACATATGAGACTTAGAGATATTCTTTGGGGAAGGGAAAATAGTTTCCATAGCATTTCTTTCTCTTACTTTCTAAACAAGACACTTAATGAAGAAAAAGAAATGACTGAAGAAGTAGTAGAGATTAGTCATCTATTCTTTACTGTTTAGTTATTTGGGATGATTGCTGTAAATCTTTATATTTTTTCTGATAAACTGTAAACTCCCTTGGTATTTCAAAATAATCTCTGTGGTTTTCCACATATACAATTGCATACATTAATGATTTTAAAAAGGCTTGATGTTTTAATTTTTTTCATCTTTCTAAAAACTTTTTGTCCTTAAAATACATTTTTTAAAATTTTACTTCCAAAATCCTATGGAACTTTAATCTACTGGCACACACATGAGGTTGCACTAAATCAGGGTTAATTTATTGGTAACTGGCTTCTGACATAGTACCCATACATGTTTCTTAACATAACTTCTGATAGATGTACACTTATGTTCATCACAGCACTATTCATGATAGCAAGAAGATGGAAACAACCAGATATGTCCATCAGTGGAAGAGCTGATATGCAAACTACAATACATGGTGATGGTGGTGGTGGTTGGGTGCCACTGACATGGTTGTGACCTTGTATAGGGGTTCTGAAGCCAACAATCATAATGGGAGCAGAAAGCCTCATCGTCTTCCCTTGGAATGACTGCTAGATTCTAACTGCTGTTAGCAGCCCAATTTATAACCATTACGCTACCAGTGTTCTTTCTATGGTACATACTCACAATGAAACACTATGCAACATTAAAGAATAATGACGAGTCTGTGAAACACCTCATAACATGGATGAACCTGGAGATAATTATGCTGAGTGAAATAAATCAATAACAATAGGACACTGTATGAGATCACAACTGTAAAAAGTCAAGAAAAGGTTGCCATACTAACAGAAACATACTTTGATGGTTACCAAAGGCAGGAGGGAAATAGAGAGTAAACCACTCATTAAAAGTTAGATACATATTAACTTGTGTGAAAAGAAAGGCAAAAACATGTAAATAACATAATACAAAACATCCCAGTAAAGGCTAACACTGGGTTGCTTGGAAAATGTTTGTGAGCAAATGGGTAGATGGTCAAAATAACTTCTGACGTCAATGTGTTTGTTTAGCTTTGTTTGGTTTTGACTTTTGTAGAAGTATAAAAGCTGAATGTCTCAGTCAGTGAGTGCTGCTATAATGGAAATACCACAAATGGGTGGCTTTAACAAATAAAATTTATTTTTATCAGTTTAGATGGCTTGAAGTTTGCATTTAGGTCTAAGGGAAGGCTCTCTCTCTGCCAGTTATGAAGGAAGGACCTGATCACTTTTGAGCTGATTTAGGGCCATTGTCATGGCACTTGGCTTCTATTCCCCCATGACTGCTTGCTCCTTTCCTTGTTTAATCTCTTTTGTATTGCAGAAGAGACTGACTTTGGTCGCACTCTATACTATCATAGTTACATAACAAAGAAAACCCATTCCCAAGTGGGATTACAGAAATATGTATCTTGTTGTTGTTGTTGTTGTTAAGTATTGGTTCTGACTCATAGTGACCTACTATAGGGTTTGAACTACCAAGCTTGTGGTTAGTACTCCAGTGCATAACCTACAGTGCCACACAATATGTTTAGGGACTAGGATTTACAGTACAGTTTAGAGGACACAATTAAATCCATAGCACTAAATATGCAGTAAAAAATAAAGCTCAAAAATTAACACTCATGGTTTCAATCAGTGTCATTATATTAAGGTTTATTGATCACTTTATACTCTTAACAAATTGAAAGTAAAAATAAAATAAAGTAAACCTTTCAGGACTTACAACAAATAAGGAAATAAGAGAGAATCCTGGTGAGCAATAATTAATTACACTTTTTCTAAATCAATTATTAAATTGATTATGTGATGGAACACGTCACATTTTTGTTTAGTGAAAATTCCCATTGGCCTCCTGTATGACATGAGTTGTGCTGAATAAGGTGAGATCCAATATTGCTTTACATTCTATCTTAGTTTCTTAGTACTTTCAAGGACAGAAATTCATTTTCTTACAGTTCTGGAAGCTGAAATCCAAATCAGGACATCAACTAAGTCCATTATGTGCTAGTAGGTAGTCTCACCACCACTCATCTGTCTGTCATACTGTGGTGGACAATCTCTTTGATATCTCAAGTAAGTAAAGTTTTGCTAAAGCTAATACAGAAACGGCTACAATCATACACTGACAGAGAACCTCCAGAGGTTCAAGCTGGATTCAGAAGAGGCAGTGGAATGAGAGATATAATTGCTGAATGTCTGATGGATCGTGGCTGAAAGCAGAGAATGTCAGAAAGATGTTTACCTGTGCTTTATTGACTATGTGGATCATGAACAAGCTATGGAAAACATTGTGAAGTATGAGTATTCCGGAACACTTAATTCTGCTCATGAGGAATCTGTACCTGGACCAAAAGGCAGTTGTTTGAACAGAACATGAGAACACTGAATGTTTTAAAATTTAAAAAGGTGTGCAACAAGGTGTATTCTTTCACCATATTTATTCAACCTGTTTGCTGAGCAAATCATCCGAGAAGCTGTGTTACATGAAGAAGTACATCAGGATTGGAGGAAGACTCATTAACAACCTGTGATATGCAGATGATACAACCTTGCTTGCTGAAAGTGAAGAGGACTTAAAACATTTACTGATTAAGATCAAAGAGCACAGCCTTCGGTATGGATTACATCTCAATGTAAAGAACACAAAAGTCCTCTCCTCACCACTGGACCAATAAACAGCATTCTTATCAACAGAGAAAAGATTGATGTTGTCAAGGACTTCATTCTTCTTGGATCAACTATCAACACTCACGGAAGAAGCAGTCAAGAAATCAAACGACATATTGCATTAGGCAAATCTGCAGCACAAGACCTTTTAAAAGTGTTGAAGAGCAAAAATGTCAGCTTGAGGACTAAGGTGCTCCTGACCCAATCACTTCAAATGCATGTGAAAGCTGGACAGTGAATAAGGAAGACCATAGAAGAATTGATGCTTTTGAGTTATGGTGTTGGAAGAGAACATTGAAAGTGCCATGGGCTGCCAAAAGAACCAATAGGTCCGTGTTGGAAGAAGTGCAGCCAGAGTGCTCCTTGGAGGTCAAGATGGCCAAACTTCGTCTCTCATGCTTCGAACATATTGTCAGAAGGGACCAGTCACTGGAGAAGGATATCATATTTGGTAAGGTGGAGGGTCAGAGAAAAAAAGGACGACCCCCAATGAGATGGATTGGCCAAGTGGCAACATAGATGGACTCAAGTGTGGCAACAGTAGTGAGGTTGACCCAGGATCAGGCAGTGTTTCGTTCTGCTGTGCATAAGGTCGCTATGGGTTGGTACTGACTCGATGGAACCTAACAACAACAACAGGTAGTCCCAGATGTTCCTTGGTTTGTAGATAATCTTCATATGGCATCTGTGTTTCCCTATGCATGCCCTAATATTTGTCTAATCTGTTATTTTTATAACTCAGAAGTGATTAGGTTTGGATACACTTTACGATGATGTGACCTAATTAATATAATAAATAAACCGTATTTCCAAATAGGATTACATCCACAGGAATAGGTGTTTAAGATTCCACCTCATATTTGGAGAGACACAATTTAATCTACAACACATAACAATAACTATTATAATAATGAGGTAGCAGCAGCTACGTTGGAGTCTTGGTATGGTGCTGTAGGATAAACACTGGACTACAAGGTTGATTTGAATCCCAAGGTTGGCAGTTCAAACTCGCCAGAAACTCCTTGGAAACCCTATTCAGGGTTACTATGAATCGGATTCTACTTGATGGCACTTAACAATAGCTACATTAACCACATCATCACATGTTTAATGAATGGGTCAGACACAATAGAAGTTTATGTTTTTGTTTCACAAAATCTAAAACACGTTTTCTGAATTGATGACTCTGTGTGGCGATTCCAGGACCAAAACGTCAGTCATAAAATCTTGCTGTCAGTTTCCTTCACCTTGTGTCTTTGTCTTCTTCAAACAAGGCATTCAAAGATTATCAAATTCTCTTTATTGGTTTGGCAATAAAAAAGAGAAAGACCATATCAAATCTTGAGTGGGATACTTTTTGTAAGTCAGATACTTCCATTTAATAGTTATTGTCTAGGGCTCAGTTTAGTTTCTACATCAAACTACAAAGAAGGGAGGAAAATACATATAGTCCAGCTGTTTATGAGAATTAAAAAAAATAAGATTAGTGAACAGCTGGTCATTTTGCAATACATTTATGATCTTTTAAGATGACATCACATTATGGTTGTTCCAGTGAAGATGAACTCCATGGTTGACATGGGTGCTTGCATGGCAATCTCCAGAAGAAATGCATTTCTGGTTTTCAAAGTAGGAGACTTTAAATAACTGTATTTTGAACTATCTGAAATGTGTATATTTGGGAAGAAGAGATGGCAAAGATTCCAGTCCTCTTGGAGAATGGCTGAATCCCTGAAGAGAATGATGGAAGCTCTATCACAAACCTTATGTTGGGTCTCTGGCTTACAGAAACAAGTGGGTTGGTTTTAATCCAGACTCAAGATATGGTTATGCTGAAAGCAAGTGACCTTGTTTAATACTTTCCTTTTGGGTTAACAACTAAAATACTAACTGTTTAGCAGGGTATGTAAAATACTTTTCAAAAATCCACTTTTAATTGTTTATCACTTTTTGTTTTGATCTTTCATCAGAATATAATATCACCTTTTTATGATATAATCAAATAGCAAAGGAATGGAACCATTAAAAAAAAAAAAAAATGAATGGGTTCCAGAAAGTTCATGGAAAGAGCTCATGAATTTTTTCATTCAATTTTTCCACAAACATTATAAATACCCTTTGTATAGCAAATATAATCATGAATATTTAGAAACTTGTGTATAACTTGATAATGTAAAGGATTTCCTATTTATATAAAATCCCTGCTAATTTCTGAGAATCATTACAATTATTTGTAAGCCTGTTACATTTGCAATTCCATATGTCTGTATTGCTCCAGCTAAGAGTTTTCTTGTCCTTTTTCTTTCTCACGTTCCTTAACCCTTGCCACTTAGACTAATAAATTAAGTTCCCACTGTGGGGTGGTGCTGTCAGTCCCTGGGCTGTAATGAATGTCTCCTCATTAATCAGAGCAGGGTTCCTGATGTAGATGGCCACTTTTCTTCTGTGAACCCAGTGTCACTACATTATATCAAAGGCTTGATCTTTATTTCTTGTCTACAGTATCGAGGTACAATCCACCAGATTTACAGGGGTGGGGAACCTTTTTACTGCTAAAATTTATAACATTATTGACTGGCCGTACAAAATTATCAGCTTAAAAATTAGCCTGCTGTATTTGATTAGACATTTAATTATTGTTGTTGTTAAGTGCTGTTGAGTCAGTTCTGACCCGGATGGTGAGCTTAAACTGCTGAACTTGTTCAAAACAACCTTGTAGACCACCACATTAACCTGCAGTGCCACACCATGACTACGGCATTTATCTCCTTCTACATGTGATGGCTGAAACGGAGGTTACCTTGACAGGACCAGACCAAATAAGACCAGATTTCACAGGCCTTATACGAGCTTAGGAGACCTGGTGTGTCGCTGTGGGTTAATGCCTTGGACATTAACCACAAGGTTAGCAGTTCAAACTCACCAGCCACTCCTTGGAAACCCTATACAGGATCACTATAGGTCAGAAACCAGTCAACATCACATAACAATAACAACAAGAACAACATATGGCCTGAGGGCTGGGCATTTCCCATGCCTGTATTAGAAGGACTCAAGGATTACTTAAGTAATCGTCAAAATAGTAGGAAGGATACTATGGAGCCTGTGTTGGTTTTGTAAACTAGAAAATATTAAACTCTTTGGAAAGTAGGATGCCTTTTAATAATTACTCTTTATATATCTATACACATCACATATTACATAAGAAGTTATGAAATTTCTCTGAGAAACTGGGAAATGCATTTTGCATTTGTTATAATGAGATCAATTAAGTGAATAACTTACTAAATTTATCTTATCCTTCTAGAGCAAATAAGTATCATGCGTTATTTCTTAATTCCTTGATATTAAAATAAATTAAAAAATGAATGAGACTTAAAAATTAATTACTTCTCTAGACACTTGACTAAGGTACTCCTGGAATAAAAGTATTTTCCTATTGAAATCAAAACTCAACTATGTGGAAATGAAACAACTTGAAGAATAAAAATTAAGCCTGTCTGATACCAAGATGATGTTGTTGTTAAGTGACATCAAGTTAGTTCTGACCCATAGCGACCTGGATAGAGTTTCTGAGGAACGGCCAGTGAACTTGAACCACCTACCTTGTGGTTCAAACCAATATTGCTGTCCAGCATATTAACACACAGTGCCACACCAGATGATACTATGTTTAAAAATTCAACCGTGATGAATTTCATTCTGGTGGTATATTAGTGAGCAAAACTTCTTCAGCCTCTATTTAGTGATTTCATGGACATTGACCTTTAAATTAATTCTAAATCTTTAAAAATTAGCAGTCTGTGGGTTCGATCAGATCTATAGACTTTTGGACCATTTGTTCTTTTGAAAAACAAAATATCTCAGATATAAAATCTTATTTCTGGTTTCTTTAAATTAAGAATTTTAATAACACAGGACTCCAAACAACTCATGGCAACAATTTGTGGTTGATGTTTTTGTTATACTGTTGAGTTTGTTCCTATTCATAGCAACCTTGTTCCGAGTTTCCAATGAGTAGCTAGTGGTTTTGAACCACTGATCTTGCAGCTAGCAATCCAGTGCTTATCCTACAGTGCCACCCCAAGATTCAACAATGATGATAATTGGCCAGAGCCAAATGAAGACTGTTTTTATAGATAGCACCCTCTAAAAATCACTACAACTCCAATACCCCCGGTCTTTACAGCTGACTTACTATCCTGTTTGTATTACTTATCTTGGATTTGAATTGATTAAGATGATTCATTTAAAGATAAAAACAAATAATAATAATAAACAGTTGCTATCAATTTGACTTCAGCTAATGATGACCGGACCATGCCAAATCATAAGCAAACCATAAAGTTAGCTTTCTATTCCCACAAAAATCTTTAATGTACAGTCTGTGTAGTTTCAGGAACAGTGATTCTCATTCTTTGTATCCTTCTATTCTACATCAGGATTTTCTAGATGTTACAGAGTTAACTTGCTCAGCTAACCAAAGGACTGGATATTGTGGTCACCCTAGATTGCTTTGAAGTAGGAATCTGATAAATTGGTCATTGATGAACCTGTGGAACACAATTTTCCTCATGCATATGCTGGGTCATTGCTGTTGTTGTAGTTGCTAAGTGCTTTTGAGTTGGTTCCAACTCATAGAGACACTGTATAGGGTTTCTGAGGCTATAAATCTTTGTGGGAATAGAAAGCTAACTTTATGGTTTGCTTATTATTTGACATGGTCCAGTCATCATTACCTAAAGTCAAATTGATAGCAACTGTTTATTATTATTATTTGTTTTTCTCTTTACATCTAATAACTTGGTAGATATCACTGTAAAGGGAGAGACGCTCTCTTGGGGTGGTTATAGATGTTATACCAAACCAAAACAGGCCATTGCAGTCGAGTCAATTCCAATTCAGGGCAATCCCAAGATTTACAGGGTGCAGCCAAGCTTCATGGTTTTTTCTTGGCTGTAATCTTGCAGAATCCTGGTGTGGTTCTGTAGAATAAACACTGGATTGCTAACCACAAGGTCAGCAGCTCAAACCCACCAGGTGTTGTGGAGGTCCTATGTCAGGGTCCTGCCTCGACAAGGAAGTGTGGGTGTCACGAAGAAGGGAGATATGGCGGTGAAAGTCATAGAGAAAGAGAGAAATGAAATATATACAAAAAAGACAGACACATAGATATGATGCAAGCTGGCAGGTAGACAGATCTGCAAACATTTTGCCTAGCATTGCACAGCATTGCCTGCAGAATTTACTCTACCTCAGCCTTTTATTCTCTTTTTTAGGCAGGGATTTGTTACAAAGGAAGGATGTAATTCACTCAGGGAGGATGTCACAAAGGGAGGATGTGATTAAGACAGTATACGGAACTGAAATGTGATTAATCATTCAAAACAGGACATAATGATTCATAGGAACAACTTTTAAGATATTTTCATAGTTTTTCTTAACAATCTAACATTTTTATTTTTACAGAAAAAAAGGTTCAATCAAGCTGTTATATATTAACTTTTAGGCTTAAATGATCTAGAGTAGCAATGTGCGGTTTCTTAAGGATACATAGCATAAAGCAAGGTTCCTGAAAGGAGCCAAGCTGTCTCTGTACACTTTGCAAACTTTTGTTTGTGAGCAAGATCTCAGGCACCGGGCTTCATTTATCTATACCTAAAATACTACAAGTATATAATATTCCTATATACTTTCAGGAGGAAGGAGAGCATCTGGGTTAAACTGATTATATTCAGAGGTGGTTTAATGGGGCTGCCACTGATCAACCCAGGGTCTGTGTATGCTGTCCCCAGCAAGCTGTTCCTTGGAAAACTTATACAGGGTTACAATTAGTTGGAACCAACTTGATGCCATTTTACAGTAACACCAGGACTTTTGTATCTTCTCATTCACACAGAATCAGGCTGTTGACTCACAAAAGAAGCTGGCAAATCAGGTCAAGCTGCTGATTCAACCAGGGGACAGATAGAGGTTAGCTTGGTTAGTCTAGTAAATGAATGCACCACACACTCACATCATTAAGATGGTTCATTTTATACCCAGAAGGTCTGCAAAACTGACCGAACCCCTTGTTATATTTCTAGGTTTTTACAATCACAGCTAACCTGTTTGCAATCATTCACAATGAAAATAAATAATCCTATAAGAATTTTCCCTTACCTACTCAGATCTATGAGAAATAAAGTTGTTTAGCAAGAGTTTCAAAGACATCGCTAGAAGGGCTATATTAAATAACTCACAGCACTGAAATATATGAACACATTAATGGTTTGCTTCTCAACTCTAGGTACCTAAAGACTAGAAGGGAAAAAATAGGGAGAGAATTTCTTTTATAAATTAAAGACTTTCAATAACATTGTGTAGGGAGGAACTAAGAAAGCCACATGTATATTAAAGGCAAGACTCATGTTCAGATATCACCTGAGACTGATTCTAGGCTCAATACAAGCTTGGCTACATGTTGAAGAAGGGTCCTGGCACAAAACAAGTTTCTAAAAACTAAGAGAGGTTTCCTTTTTTTCAGTTAGGTGGTTCCTCAAAAATTTAAATACAGAATTACCATTGTTGTTATGTGTCGTCAAGTTGGTTCCAAGTCATAGTGACTCTGGAAGGGCTTTCGAGAGTGGCTGTTGAATTTGAACTGCTGACTTTGCAACTAGCATACTCAGCAGTATAGTGATTATCTTACAACACAAAATCAAGGTTCATTTGAATCAGCAATTCCACACCTAGGTGTAGGCCCAAAACACCTGAGATCAGGGAATCAGATACATGTACACTAGTGTTCAAGGTAGCATTATTTATGGTAGCCAAAAGGTGGAAACCATGCAAGTGCCCATCAATGGATAAATAAATGGATTCCTTGTGCAGTGCTGTGGGTTAATGCGCTGGACTGCAAGGTCAGTTTGAACCACAAGGTCAGCGGTTCAAGTTCACCAGCTGCTCCTCAGAAACACTATACAGGGTCGCTATGAGTCAGAACCAACTCAACAGCACTTAACAACAACATAGATGAAGGGGCTTCAAAAAGTTCATGGAAAAATAGAATTGAAAGATAATGGAATTTTCTCACAAATATATATATTAAATTTTTGAATTGAGAGAAGGTTTACAGATAAGATCATCAGTTTTACATGCAGTGAATTATACACATTGTTTCATCTCAATGGTTGCAACCCCCTCCATAAAATAATAGCTATCCCACTTCTTCTCCATGGTTCTTATTTCCATCCCACTCTCCTCCCTTTCCCTTCTCAACTTTATCCTTATGCAAATGTTGCCCTTTTGATTTTGAATGGTTAACCATTCCATAGTACATTTCTGTCCCTCCTATATACCTATCTACCTATTGACTGAAAATTGGTCATGAGGATGAGTTCCATTCCAGATCTGAAGGGTGGCTGAGGCTCATAGTCTTGGATTCCTCCAGTCTCTTTCTGATCAGTAAGCCTGGTACTTTTTTCTGTTTTTAATCATTTTTAGTTTTGTTCTACATTTTCTCCTATTCTTTTTGGGAACTTCTCATGGGATCCCTTTAAGAGCAGTTGGTGGTGGCAGCCAGGCACAATCTAGTTCTTCTGGTGTTAGAGTCATGGTGACTAATATTCACATGATCCATTGGTCCATTGGACTAGGGGATTCCAAGCCTCTTCAATTTGCATCACTCTTCTTTCACATATAGATGGACCTTAGATGATTATTCATGAATTTTTAAGATCCCAGTCACCACTCACTAAAGCAGGCTATAGAACATTATTTTTTGTGGACAATCCACAAATTTTTGAAGCCACCTCATACATGCAATAGGATATTATTTAGCCATAAAGAGAAAATAAGTTCTGATACATGCTACAACATAGAGGAACCTTGAAAACATTATGCTAAATGAAATAAGTTGGACACAAATGGGCATATATTGTATGATCCCACTTCTATGAAATATCTAGAATATGTGAACACATATTGATAAGAGTGGTTATCAGAGGCTAGGCGGAGGAAAGAAGGGAAGTTTTTTGTTTAAGGAGAACTGAGTTTCTCGTTAGGGGGATGAGAACAATTTGAAGATGGATAATAATGATGGTCTGACAACATGGTGAATGTCAATAATGTTTCTGAATTGCACACTTACAAATGGATAAGATAACAATTTTTGGTTATATATATTTACCATGATAAGGAACTTACAGATCATCCATTGACATTAAGTCAATTCCCATATTCTCAAAGTCCATGATTCCCAAGTTTAGGATTAGTTGCTGTAATGAATGGAGTCTAGGTTTCAGTATTTCCATGCAGGAATTTCTTCTTAGTGTTTCTTGGGAGAATTGTGTATTTTTTTCTGAATCCAGAATCCTGAGAAAAACTGGTTGGGAAATTGGGAAAAAGGGGGCAAGTGTTTTTGAAATGTAAGATTTAAAGATTAAGAGTCTACATAAGAAACATTATTAGGCAGACTTGGAGTTGAAATTAGAGCAGGTAATGATGATATGTGTAGTCCAAGTGTGAGGTTCACATTTCCTGGAACCAAGATAAGAGCAAAAAGGAGAGACCTAGTTGTGATTCCAATGAGTCAGTTCCACTTGGTTATAATTATCAGGTTATAAATGTGTGTTTCTGCCTCTGTGTGTAGCTAAATCAATTGATTCCAACACAAAGTGACCTGTAGGATAGAGTGGAACTGTCCCATAGGGTTTCCAAAGCTGTAATTTTTATGACGCAGACTGTCATGTCTGTCTCTGATTGAGTGGTTAGTGAGTTTGAACCACCAATCTTTTGGTTAGCTGCTGAGAGCTTAGCCACTGTACCTGTTATTCCTGTAAATAAAATAAATATTAGTGAGTTTATACACAAAGTATACTATATGAGCATATATACATCCCATGTGTGACTCCCCAAGAAAAAGCCAGTTCTGAAGGTAAAGTATGTTCATAAATTAGTAATTTCAACATGTGTTGTGCTTTTAGTCTTGCTAGGAGATCCAAATATTACTTTGTTTGAGTACCTCCCAATAATATTTACTTATGTTTTCTGGAGCTCAAATATATTCTACAGAGTGTAGTCCTTTGTAAATAGTACGAAACTTAATTTTCTTTATTTATTCAATATTTTATGTACATAATATTGAGTAAAGAACATGATGAATGTTGTAAGTATTTTTAAAAATCATAAAGGTGATTAGTTTGCTCTCAGATATGCTTTAAATCATAATAGACTATGAATTTACTATTGTGTCTTTTTTGACACAAAACTGCTGGAACTTTTAGTATAGCTCTGTCACAGAAAAATGATTTATCTTTACTATTTTTGTCAGTTGTTGACTATTAAATGCATAATGTTTATGAAAAATATAGAATAATTCATGATATTGAGTACTCCCCAAAAACTTACAGAAATTCCAAATTTTTGTCCCCAGATCCCAAAGATAGATATCTATCAGGACTTTGAAAACACTTATCTATTCTTACAGTAAGTTAAAGTGAAGGATCACTTTTGAATAATCGAATCTCTAGGGTGTTGTTGGAATAATTACCATGTTACTAAGTTGTAGTATCAATATGGGGGAATGAGGAACTATTCTATTCTGTCCTTACAAATACAAATTAGATGAAAGGTTTAAGATTAAATTGCCAGGGCACTTGTTGGAACATCAGACATAGAGGACAGATTGTACATCCATGCAATTAAGTTTAAATTTTGTTCAGAATACATTGATTTCTGAGGCAGAAGTGAAATGAATAAAGGTACACCCCTCGCAAATTCAAAAGAGGTTCAAGTTATGCCAGGTGCATCTCTTAGGAGAACAGGGCCTCCTGTGATTGAATAGTTCTTAGGAAATAGTCCTCTGGAGGCCTTGATCATCTGAGGGGGTTAGGCTTGATAAAGGGAAGTTTTCTAAAGCTTCACTTTATAGCTAACAGGTTATTTTTCAGATTGAAAACCTTGAGAAGTATGAAGTAGCTTTCAATGGTGCAGACAGCCCTCTGCTTTCCTCTAAATTGTATTTTACCTAATTACATGGCCAGCATGTCATCAGGCTTAAGTGAAGTTCTATGTGATGACCAAGAGAAGAATTATCTAAAAAATCAGGATGCTTTACAGTTCTATCATGTTAGGAGTCCTAGTGTATCATTATGTAAAATAGGATAAAGTTGAAATTGAGGAATTTTGGTGTTGTGGGAAGTGGGTCTATCTCAGTGCTAGTCTTGGTTCCCTATGCCATAAGTTATCACATTTTCTGGCTGACTTTGAAAGTCAAGTTCATGCAATCTGTGGCTGAAGCCGATAATCTATTTGAACATTGTATCAGTAAAAGGGCTTTTATTTTCACTGCCATTGTCTTAGTTCACATCTTATTTACTCCACTTTGACTATTTCAATTTTTTCTTTTGTTTTAGTCTCACATTCTCGTATTCTGCCTTCCACCTTATCTGTAGCTATCTCTCTAGAATATGAACCAGATCATTTCACTATTCAGCTTCCAACTCTTTAATGGTTTCCAATTAGTTATACTGAATAAAGTAAATTTCTTTTGTGTGGCATCTCTTCGTGATTTAGTTCCCAGTAACATCTTCGTCCTTGTTTCTCTTTATCTCTTTAATATACCTATGGTTACTTCCTATGTCTCCATGTAAAAATCTGAAATTTGTGGAACTGCCTTTTATTTTGTCTTGTACATATTTATACCAGCTATGACGCCTGAAAGGAATGTCCCTCATCACCATTTGCAC
Source organism: Chrysochloris asiatica (assembly GCF_000296735.1). Taxonomy (NCBI): domain Eukaryota; kingdom Metazoa; phylum Chordata; class Mammalia; order Afrosoricida; family Chrysochloridae; genus Chrysochloris; species Chrysochloris asiatica. The sequence continues at coordinate 6,527,033 of NW_006408699.1, forward strand.
CTACCATCTTTCCATTCAGTTTATATAATGCAACTGAAATTCTTTCTTTGTTTTTTTTCAAATGAAGTGTTGATCATCTGTGACTTTATGTCACCATTAAATCTAGCACATACTTCTAAGTGATTGTATTTATATTACATTAAAATTATTTTGTGTGTGTTTTTCCTTTATAAACAGACATTGAATCATATATTTATATACATGTTTTACATGGTTTTGTATGTAACATACCTGCTAGCAACCACTTGCTATATGTTTGTTGAAATGTATGAGCATTAATAAACATAAGCACTTTGAAAGCAAAGAGCATTTTATACTCAGCCCTAGTTGCAACATCTGGAACACAATAGATGGTCATTAACTATCTACTAATTAAATTTTGAGTCCAGTCCCTTGAGCAGCTTCTTCCTAGGATTCAAACATACTATACAGACATTAAACTAGGGCATCAGAGGTCATCTTGGGGAAGGGGCACATCTAACAGTTGTAAACTGGTAGTTGTAGACAGGAAGAAAGGAAGTTATGGGTAAAATTCTAGGGAAGTAGTCCTCTGTACGACTTCAATGCATGGACATTTTAGGGACATCAAACAGCAAATCTGAGGAGACCACTTACAGAGATTTAAGGGCTGGATCTGGAACACTCAACTAGGGAAGAGGGCAGAGGGACAGATATTTAGAAGCTTTCTAGGGGAAATGGAAGCCTCCTAGGAGACCTAACATCACTGTTTTAGGGGTGTTGTGTGTTGAAGATTTGCAGGTTACTGTAAATTGCAGGCCAGATCTTATTTTAGTGAAAAATTCTGAGCCTTTGGTGTAGGGAAGATGTATTTGGGATCATCTTCAATCAGAAATGCAGAATCATGATGGTGTTGAGATATAGAAGGGTAGCCTGGAAAAAAAGCAATCTATGAATTTTGGGGGGCAAACAAAAGGAATAGGGAAATAGCTCTTAATCTAAGTATTTGAGAATACATAAATTGAAGATATTAAGATTAAATTTGGAGAGCTGGCTTTAAATTAAAATAAATAGTCCTAGAAACTGGAGTCTGTTGGTATTGGGGACTGGTATATAGGATGTCATGGATATCTCATTAAATTAGGAATTTTGACATGACACCCCAAGTGATTTTGATGACTCCCTATTTGGATGCTTACATTAAAAGTAAGTATTTAGGTCTCTGTTAGTGGATTAAAGATCCTTTATGGTGCTGTAGGCTCAGCAATGGACTGCTAGCCACAAGGTCGGCAGTTCAAACCCACCAGCCACTGTGCGTGAGAAAGATGAGGCTTTCTGCACTGGAATCCAGTGGTGAGAAATACAATGAAAAGTACTTCCACCAAGATGAAGATACACTGCCTTTGGAGCACAACCCAGTCTACCTCCCCAACCAGGCCAATTCTCCCCCTGTGATTATGAACACAGGACCCTAGAATCCCCATGATATGAGGTGCAGGTAAATGGTACCATGCTGGAGATGGACTATAAGGAGATCACATCAGAAAGGGGTAAATTAAATCTGGGTTTCAACATTGCAGGTGGAACTGATAACCCCCACATCAGTGACTGTCCACCCATTCTTATCACCATGAACACTACTGTTGGTGCTGCAGCCCATGATGACTGCCTTGGGGTCAATTACTGCATATCCTGTTTGTGTAGATGAAGTGGATGTACAGAGGTGACCTCACTCAGTGAGGGTGGAAGCCCTCAATGAGGCATGCTCCTTCGTTCACCTTTATGACGTGCAGTGCAAGCCCTGATAGAGAAGATCATGGAGATTGAGCTTATCAAGGGTCCTAATGGTCTTGGCTTCAGCATTGTACGGCATCTAGGTTATCAGCACATCCCCAGGGATAATAGCATCTATTTAATGAAGCTCATGGAAGCAGGGATGGGGATTAGATGCCCACAAGGATGAGAGGTTGCAGACTGAAGACAAGATCCTGGTGGTCAACAGAGTGGGGCTAGGATGAAGATAAGGATGCAATGACACCCCTGAAGAACACATATGACTTTGTTTACCTGAAAGTGGCCAAGCCCAACAATGCTTACCAGAGTGACAGCTATACTTTCCTAGACATCACAACCTCTGAGAACCCTTCAAACCTCAGAACTCGTGTCCCATCCCAGTTACCCAGTGACATCCTATCCCATGACAGCCCCTGTGACTGTTCCTCTTCAGCTTGCCTTCGTGTAATATCCACAACCTCTGATATTTCTAGTGATTGGAAGAAAGATGGAAAATCAATCACTATAGAAGAGCTAGTTAAGGTAGTCAACAATCTCTCCCCCTAGAAAGAACATGCCCAGATGGTTTTATAGTTAATTTTTATTAACTCCTCAAGGAAGAGTTGGGAAACACCAGGGCTCCATACGATAAGCACTGAACTGCATGCCACATAGGAAAAAAATCACATTTTCACATTTCTTCTTATAGGGTGAATTCTAATGTTAACAACGGTAACGTAAAATAAAACAGTTACAGGTGGCTTTTTCTTATGGATGCTGCTGCTTTGTGCTCTTGAGTTGGTTCCGACTCATAGCAACTCTGTTTAGGTTTTCCAAGGTTGTAAATCTTTACGGACGCTCAAAGCCTCATCTTTCTCCCACAGAGCAGCTAGTGGATTCGAATTGCTGACCTTTCAGTAGCAGTCCAACTCATTATACCACCAGGGTTCCTTTTACTTATGACTGATGGGGCTGTTGTTAACTGATTTTGAGTTGGTTCCAACCCATAGTAACCCTGTATAGGGTTTCTGAGGAGCAGCTGGTGGGTTTGAACTACTAACTTTGTGGCTAGCAGTCTTGTGCTTATCCTACAGCACCACACCAGGAGTCCCATGAATACAGATGCAAAAAAGTTTAATTAACACAATAACTAACCAAACATAGTTCATATAAGGGAATAACATTGTCAAAAAGTAGGATTTGATTCAGAAAATGAAAGATGGTTCAGTATTAGGAAAACTCTTAATTACATCCTGGTGTGGCACTGTAGCATAAGCACTGGACAACCCAGCACCAAGTTGGTGGTTCAAACTCAACAGCAAATCCTCAAAATTCTGTGCAGGGTTTCTATGAGTCCAACGGATTTGATGGCAGTTAACAACAGCATTTTATTAAGAAGTGAGACATGTTGGTGATGCTGTAGGAGAAACACTGGATTGCTAAACACAAGGAAAGATTAGCAGTTCAAACCCACCAGCCCCTCTGCAGGAGAAAGGTGAGGTTGGTGTTGTGTGCTGTCAGATTGGTTCAGACTCATAGTCATAGGGTCTCTGTGCAGCGATGGTGAGTTTGAACCTCTGACCGTGTGCTTAGCAATCCAATGCTTGCTGTAAAAGCACGCCAGGTCTCCTATATACTCATACATACACACACATTTACATCTATACGGAGGTATATGTTGTTTCATTTTAGTTTTAATTTTATCTTGGCTATATGAACCACAATATCCCCATTCCAAAGCCTGCATTCACTGTGAATATGATTTCAGTTTTTTGGGAGCAAGAAAGGAGAGAGAGAAAGAGAAAAAAAAAAACCCAAAACACAACTCTACATTTTTGTTAATGTTATGAATTAGCAGGAGATATTCAGAAATAGAGTTGCCTACATGTTGTTTGAAAATTGTTTACAGCAAATAATGAACAAAGCAAATCAGATTGCCAAAGGCCTAGCTGTTGAGAAAGTGTAGAGCGTTATTAATTAAAACACAAGTCAGCTTTTCCAGCACTTGTAGCCTGTGGGTATCGAATGTTCTCCACTTGATTGAATCAGGCAGTGGCAGCACAGTGATTTTTTATTTTGTGCTGGAAGGGATAACAAAAAATGTAAAGCTGTTTGCTGCTACTTCATTTGAAAAAAATATTATTTTGGAATGAAGGCCTACCAGCTGCATCAGACAGGCAGAAATAATAGGAAATCTACATTATACCCCCTCACTGTGATTTTAAACAAGGGGTCTGCAACCCCAGACACTCAATGGCATTGTATTATAGGCAGACCTTTGTCTACGGCCAAGGAAACAGTTTCCATGGAGATGCAAGACATTCGACAATGGTCACTGTTTTGGTGAAGAAAATTAATCCAAGCAGGAGACCCGTTTATAGTTATAAGATTTTTTTTTTTTTTTCCTGTTCAGGAGGTGGGACAGAAAGAGTTGAGAAGCACACAGAAGAAAAACGTATTTGCCTCTTGGGTATTCCTTTTAACATGCTTAAGTCAGTAAATTTTAAGAAACCACAAACTGTTTCCAATTTCAGTGCTGATAGGAATTTTCAGGTGAAAGTAAAAAGAAAACATGATCTTTTATAATACACTTAAATATTTAGCTTACCCCTAGGATAAATCAGAAGAAGAAAAAATGCTGAGTGGCTGAGTGATTTTTTTAAATTAAAAAAAAAAAAAATTCAGTCACTATAAACCCTGCAAGTCAATTAAACAGGAAGCCAATACTTTTTTTTTTTTTTTTTTTTTTTTAAACTCTGTCTTATTCCTAGTTCTTCATGACAGAGTGAGATCACTTCTTATTCATCCCACATTTCCTTCATCCCAGTATCTGGGAAAATAACTGAACTGTAATACATTTATGTAAGTATTTTTCTTTTTGGATGCCACAGACACAGCAAATTAGAAGGCTCCATAGAGTGACTAGGTAATCTGAAGGGACTTTGAATGCTACCTAAAGGATCAGCTCTACCCAGTCACAGCTTCCCTCTAGGTCTAGTTCAGACAACTTTAAACAAATGATTCATTAACACTTTCAGTCCATTCATGTGGAAGCCAGCATTTATAGCAGTTTATAAAAATGTCTCAACTCGACGACACTTAACAACAGCAAGAATGATAGAAAAGAAAAACCTTCATAATAATGGATGGAACCACTTGGTGACAAAAGGTAAAACAAAGGGTCAAAAGCCTCTTTGACGTCTGGGGTTTTATTTTAGGGAACCATCCCCACCATCTTTGTCCTTCTGGATAGAGTTAGTCAATGCTGGCCATGAAGTGAACTTTGTTATTTTAGGTTGTTGTTGAGTTGGCTGAACTGCCAAGCAAGTTCCGACTCATAGAGACCTTGTGTACAACAGAAGAAATTGTTGCTGTCCCCTGTGCCATCTTATTAATTGTTGCTATGTTTTAGCCCCTTGTTGTAACCGCTGTGTCAATTCATTTCACTGAGTGTCTTTCTCTTTTAAGCTGACCCTCTACTTTACCAAGCATGATATTCTTCTCAAGGGACTAATTCCTTCTGATAACATGTCCAAAGAACAAGAGATGAATATCACCATCCTTGCTCTAAGGAGCATTTTAGATGTACTTCTTCCAAAACAGATCGGTTTGCTCTTCTGGCAGTCCATGGAATATTCAATATTCTTTGCCAACACCATAATTCAAATGCATATACTCTTCTTTGGTCGTCCTTACACATTTTTCAGCTTTCCCATGATTGAAATGTGATGGTTTATTGTATGAGGTCAGGTATACCTTTGTCCTCAAAGTGACAATTTTAGCTTTTAACACATTTCTAAAAAGTTCTTTTGAAACAGATTCGCCCAAAGCAATATGTTTTTTGATTTCTTGACTGAGCCCTGTTGTGGCACTATAGGATAAGCACTGGACTGCTAACTCTGTTAACCACAAAGTTGACAGTTCAAACCCACAAGCTGCTCTCAGAATGCCTATACAGAGTGGTTATGAGTTGGAACTGCCATCATGCAATAACAGCAACAACTTCCATGGTTATTGCTTGTGGATTCAGCAAAATCCAATTTTCGACCACTTCAATAGTATTGTCTCCATTTATCATATTGTTGCTCATTGGTGCAATTGTGAGAATTTTTCTTTATGTTGAGGTGTAATGATTACTGAAGATTGTGTCCTTTGCTCTTCTTCAGTGAATGTGTCAAGTCCTCTATGATTTCAGCAAGCAATGTTGAGTCATCTGCATACTGCACGCAGGTTGTTAGCAAGTCTTCCTTCTATTATAATGCCATGTTCTTCTTTCTGTGGTCCAGCTTCTTGGATTATTTGCTTAGCATACAATTAAATAAGTATGGTAAAAGCATACACACAGCTCTTCTGATTTTAAACCCTTCAATATCCTCATGCTCTGTTTCAACAACGGACTTTTGGTCTATGTATGGACACACATGAGTACAATGAAGCACTCTGAAGTTCTCATTTTTGCAAACCCATAGATTAGACATTGCTGTGGTGGTGGTGGCTTTGTGATGTAGAGTCGATTCCGACTCATAGCGACCCTGTACAGGGTTTGTGAGGCTGTAAAGCTTTACAGGAGCAAAACGCTTCATCTCTTTGCCACAGAACAGCTGGTAGTTTCAAACTGCTGACCTTGTGGTTCGCAGCCCAATTTGTAACCACTAAGCTACCAGAGCTCCTTAGACATTGCTGTAGTGGACACCAATGGCTCATATTAACCTCTACCCTTGCATACAAATCTCCAGGAGCTCTTAATTTAAGGCATTAAATGAAGTAAATTGAATACCAACCAAATTCATTGAATTTTGCTGTTTTAGTCCAGTGTCACACTGGAATTCATATTCATTGTCTAAGAGGTAGTTTTTACCCTTAGAGTTTAGTGAAACTGTCTTCAGAAAGCTTTGTCTGGGTAAGGAAGTGCTTCACTGACCTAGATGTGTGATGGTTTAACATATTCCTTTGGCCTCAGAGTGGTGTCAACTGTGTGTCATGCAGCCATAGTGGGAAGAACAAGCGGCTTCTATCTCAGTTCCAGAAGTATTGTATCTGTGGCCTACTTCATAATTGTTGTTGTTTGGTGCCATTGAGTTGGTTTCAACTTATTGTGACCCTGTATAGGGTTTCTGAGGAGTAGCTCGTGAGTTCAAAGAGACCTTGCAGTCCAGCACATTATCCTGTAGCGCCAGACCAGGACTCCATACTTCATCATTGTTGTTGTTGTTAAGTGGCATCGACCCATAGTGACCCTGTATAGGGTTTCCTAGGAACAACTAGATAGCTTAAACTACCGACTCTGGGATTCAAGCTGGCTTAGTGCAGCACATTAACCCAGAGCGCCACTAGGACTCCATACTTCACCATAGAAGAAGACTTTTCTCCAAGAGAAAATTACATTTTCCTTTTCCCTCCCACTCCTTTCCTCCTTTTTCCCCTCTCTCCATCAGACTCTTCTTTTGCCTCCTTCCTCCTTCCCCATTTTGTGAAATGGATGCTTAACCTGCCCTTCTAATTTGATCTCTTCTCTTACTCATTCTTTCTACTGTCCAATGTGATGCCATTACATTTTTTAAAAAATTATTTTAAATTCATTGTCTCATCAATACTACCTCCAGCATTCCTACCAACCTATTTCTTTATCCTGTTTGCTTTATGTACATCGTGGCTCTTTCTTCTTTCCAAACCCCTATTCTGTCTAAATAATTTGCCTTAGAAATCAAGGGCACATATATTGCTGCTAAGTGCTGTCAAGTCAGTTCCAACTCATAGCAATACTGTATAGGATTTCCGAGGAGTGGCTGGTGGGTTTGAACCACCAAACTTTTGATTAACATTCCAGTGCTTATCTTACAGTGCCACACCAACACTTCGAGGGCACATATCCAAGACTGTAATTTGGCCAGTGATAGAAGCATGATCACAGTTTTTCTCTCCTTTCTCTCAGGCTTTTAAGCTATTGTGAGGCCAACAGTTTTCAAAGCTCTTTTGGCCTTTCTTGTTTTTCACTTCCTCTCTCTGGTGGGACTGTAAATCTTCATTGCTATGGAGCAACTGATCGTGACCTTATGTGTTAGCAGTTCTGTTCCCTGAAAACTAAAAATAGGCCTTAATCTTCTCAACATGTGAGGATCCAAAAGGGGCTCTTTGATTAATAGTTGCCTATATGCAATGGCATCAGTGTCTCCTTAGAGGAGACTGGGGGTGGGGAACGGGTGATGGTGAAGGGGAGGCCAAGCTGCAGCATTATCATTTGCTATGGATGACTTGTTTTGTCCCCAGAGTCCAGCTTTTTCCTGACTGCTGTGCTCTATTGAGAAGGCCACTTGTGTAGGCAAACACTGTGACAAATACACCACCAAACATAGGCTGCATAGTTTGCTTTGATTTTGAAACTTAATTCAATTATTTTATTTTATATGTCAGTTCTCACAGAATGTATACAGACACATTACATTGCTTAACAAAATTCTGAAGAATTTACTTAGTGGTGCTCTAGTAATGAAGTAAATAACACCCACCCCAAGAACCTAGGCATCAAAGCATCCAACTCCAAACTATAATCTCTTCTTTTTCTTTTATCACTGGTTGCCTTTGCAAGGGTGAATGAGATTCCAATTGCTGGTAGTTCTGATAGGCTCGACACCTGCCCATATTTGAAATCCACATTCAAGTACACATTGGGTCAAACCCTAACCAGATGTAGGTACACAGCCAAGTTATTGGATTTCTTGATGATGAATAGAAAGCAGACAATGCACCTGCCTGGTTGCAGAAAGGATTTGCATAAAAATGAAGGAACAGTACACATGCTTATGTAAAGTGTTGATTAACAGGATCACCTATATTTATGTAAAAAAAGAAAAAAGAAACATAAACACACAATGCAATTTTTCTAAATGAAACCATGTGCAACATTATAAAAACACTCACCCACATTAACCAACAATTAGGAAATGTATTGATAGGCATGGTCCGTGTCAGTAAGATTAGATTTCCTGATACATTTATCCTTTGAAGAAGTGAGACAATGCAATATGTCAGTCAATTAGATATTAGATTAGTGAGGAGACTAATTAAAGAATGTTGTTTGACATTTGATCTTTTGTGTTTAAGGTGAAAGGAGGGGTGAAGCTTAGGAAACATACTCCCCACGGAATCATGAAATACCCAAAGAGCAATGCTGTTTGTACTAAACATGAGGTCTATACAAGAGGTTAGGTGGCTGGTATAAACTGTGTTTTGTTGTTTTTTTTTTTGAGAATCTGACTTCTAAACTCAAATCAGCTAACATCAGGAGGAATTCCTCAAAGAAAATAAGTGTGTATGCCATGAAGAAAAATGAAAGCAAATGTAGTCTAGTTTTTGTTTTGTTTTGAATTCTAAATATTTCTTCATGCTTTTCCTGAAGTCTTTCTCATGTAGACTTCATGAGAAGTCTGTCTAAAACAACCCCTTCCCTATCTTATTGTTGTTGTTAACTGTCACCCAGTCGGTTCCTACTCATAGTAACCCTGGGTAGGGTTTCTAAGAACAGCTGGTGGGTTTGAACCACCGACCTAGCAGTCAGAAATCCAATGCTTATCCTACAGATCCACACCAGGACCCCTTTCCTATCCTATAGGTCACTAAACAGTTTTCATTTAAATCTTTCCTGAGAGACTTTTGTCTTTGTTCTAACTAGCATATTTCTTAGAACATCTTTCTAAGGATTTGCTGACCCTAGTTGAAATTCATTAAACAATTAGCATTATATTTTGACCTTATTTATAATATGAAAATATACCTAAAAATTAGACCAAGTATGAGACATCATGTAAAATTTTAAATTAACATTATATTCAGCCTCATCACCATAACCATAAGCAAATATGAGACCATGTTTTGATTTTAAAAATAAATACAGCTAATATAAGACAGCTAAGGGGTCCTGTGTGGCACTGTAGGATAAGCACTGGATGAATAAGCATGGAACCATCTCAAAAGTACTTAATAACAACCAAGAACAACTGCTTTACAGGGTAGAATATGAAGAGCAGCTTTAATATATTGTTGTTGTTAAGTACTGTCTTATAGTTGTTGCTGTTAGGTACCAAAGATTCAGTACCGACCCATAGTGACCTTATGCACAGAAGAATAAAACACTGTCTGATCCTGGGCCAACCTCACTTCTTTTGCCACGCTTGAGTCCATCAATGCTGACACTTGGCCAATCCATCTCGTTGGGGGTCTTCCTCATTTTCTCTGACCCTCCACGGCACCAAACATGATATCCTTCTCTAGTGACTGGTCCCTCCTGATAATATGTCCAAAGTATGAAAGATGAAGTTTGGCCATCCTGGCCTCCAAGGAGCACTCTGGCTGCACTTCTTCCAGCATGGATCTATTGGTTCTTTTGGCAGCCCATGGCACTTTCAATGTTCTCC